>NW_027249479.1:0-164841 GCF_030848795.1 Temnothorax nylanderi | reverse complement strand
ATTGCGGTGATGTGGGGGTGCGATACGAGTTTCACACGTGCCCGCGAAAATTTAATTTTAATCTCGAAACGCATCAAACGATGTTATCTTATACGTTTCACTTTGCAAATGAAATTTCAAATTAATTAACACACCTATTTGGCATGTACTATAATACTCTTTGAGCATAACTGCTTTTACGAAAAATCTTTTATATTAACACAAATGGATAATAAGCTTGTGAATAATGCTCGAAATAATGAAATTATGACATATTTAATGACAAAGCGAAATGTCATTCGATGATGCTGACTTAGCGCGCGATATAGTTAAAATTGCTAATCAAGCGGCATTGTATGCATTTCAGCTAATACCACGAAAACGATATAGCTCTCGTTAACGCACATGCAACGAATTTGCATCGCCGTCTGATTGATGCACACGACGTGGGAGTTCTATCGCGTTAATCTAACCCGATCACGATCACGCTTCAGCGCATAAATTATAAATTAGTCTGGGCACCACCATTGTTGCTTAATAACGTGTCACTCAACGAATATATACCTGAGCTGCTGATCCAATAATCGCATTTGAATCGAGTGGTTGGTCTTAACACGTTATTGCGCACCAAACATCTCGATTAGCAATTATTTTATCACTTCGGTAGCTGCAGCTCTGCCCGTGTAAAAGCACGATTTGTCATGCCATTTGTCCAACACGGATCGGATATTATTAGGTCCATCAGACTATCGAGAATCATTCGCTATGTGCTTTATCAATATTGATACGCTAGAAGGAATATATGTGTAAGAGTGATTATTTAAAAGAATAACGTTGGAAATTAATCGCAATATAAAATAATATCATAATAGGATTATAATTATAGTAACAATTATTTCAATTTTTCGATCGTTTAATTTTAATATAAACGGCTTTTCATTACTTTTTTATTACATTTAACAATTATAATTTGAATTACATTTAATAACGATTAACTGAATTTTTTCCCATATCTACAAATATTTTTGTCGTTATATCAAGTTTGTGACTATCATGTTTTTTTAACATTAACGCTAACGCAGATGCGTTTCAATAGATACGCATCGATTATGCTAAAATGATTAAAATAATACACGCAGTATGCATAATCAAAATCGCCGCGTACAAATTTAATCAGAAAGAGGGGGATACTATGAGAATATACATATACATAACTCTCGTCAACGTATACATGCACGGCTCGCTCGCGGAAATTCGCGTCGCGCTTCGCCGTTCTCGATCGGACGGTGGCTATCGTCGCGATCCAGATATATTGTCGATCATAAGCGACACCTCGGGGGCGTACGCATTATACATTAGAACCGAATGCATCGGTCGTCGAACGAGCATCCGAGGGTATCCGAATAACTGTGACGATACTGGACGGCGCGGGCGCGGGCGCGGGCGCGGCGGTGCGCCACGTGCGCGACTGCGCGCACTCGCGAGAATTCGCTCGCTCGCATGTTCGCTCGCATTGTCGCCACCGTGTTAATGAAATCCGGCCTGTCAAATCCACAGGACCGCCGGCGGCGGGTACGATCGCCCGACGCGAATAATAAACTGTAGCTGTGCGACGCGAATCAGAGGCCGATTGTGTGCGTGTGCGTGCTTATGATTAATAGATAATCGCTCTCCTGTCGATCTAACCGTCGCGCGTCGCGCACCGATGGTAGTGTGTGTACCTAGATGGTACAACGCGCGCGTAACATCGGGTAAACGTCGATGGCGTGCGCGATTGTTATTTACGATCATAATCAACACCGTACGCAGCCTCGCACGCTCGCCTCGTATCGCATTTCGGGGATAACGTTTCCGCTGACACGCCCATGGCGACGATCCGGCCGCGCCGTCGATGGTGGACCATAATGGCTGGCGTGATTTACATACACTTGTCCGAGGGGATCAGCAGGAGAGTTCTGTCGCTGACGCACGTGCCATATGGTATGGTTCGATGGTGGAGTAACGAACGATACCATGGTATCTCGTTCAACTTCAATCGAGAAACGTGTTGAGAACTTGTTGGAAAAAAATCGCGCGAAATAAAATTAATTTTTTGTAAATATTACCGAGACTTAATTTTAAGCCGCGAATCAGAAAATGAAATTATGATATCCTGGGCGGCAAAAGGGTTAATTTAGTAAAATCGGCGCTTAGCCGTTACAAATGAGAACTTTACGGCCTCGGCGATAACGTCTCGTGGCGCGGTACACTTCGTATTTATTGCGTATGCGATGTAGATTAGTTACACAGCTCTCCGTTCAACGGCCCGTAATCTCCGCATTAAGTAATCCCAGGCCGCGCTCGCGCGGAAACGCTTCGCGAAACGTTCCTTCCTTCATTCTCGCGAAGGCATTTATCACGCTACCGCTTCGCGCTGCCACGGACTCACCGCGGCGCGATGGTCCCACAGCACTCCCACGCTCGCCGGCGCGTTATTGCCGGCTTTATTTTCGCGAGGATTTATACGTTTAACCCGGCCGCGAAATACACCATCGCCGAGCTTTTCGCGGCAGATCGCGAATTAATGCGAGTCGCCGCGCTTGAAAAAGATAAGAAGCCGGAACGGGGCTCGCCCGAATCTTTTCCGCATTAGCGGGCATCGCCCACGCTAACGAGTGTACTTAATTTTGCGTTGCGGCGACTGCCGCTGACACGAGATTAAAAACGTTTACGCGAATGTTACTGCAGCGTAATTTCCAGGCCGCGTTCCGCGTTTATCCTACGAGAGCCGACCGCGGACGCGTGCATGCATTCGTAGAGTTTATGCGCGACGCGCGCGGGGAAATGAACCGCGCCCGAGCAGAAAATCGCGACTGCAATCAGCGGCCGAGCCCGCGCCGAGCTGCAGCTCGTCCGACCAAGCACGGAGCTTAACTACTTCGGGCAACCTCGACTAGTGACTCGTCTAATTCGTGACTCTGTTAAGGTCAAGACGCGAGAAAATACGAAAATAAAGTAGAAAGAAGACCAAATATGAATCCAATTTATAGCAAATAATATATTAACAAGTAAGTATGGAATACATTATATCGGAAGGTATATATTTATATTAAATATAAGGAAATGAGGACGTGAAGACGAAATGAAGTAAAAGCACCAATTAGTAGACTTAACTTAAAGGCAAAAAGCTGATTTAACATCAACTTTATCGCAATTTTTTTACATATATTTTCATTAAACTTTTTCTACATTATCTTTATGTTGGAATAGCAATCTAGCTTAGATGAAGCGCAGCTGCCATGCTCGTTAATATTATTTGCATAATTTGCACAGAGTGTCTTCATTCATCCCGTAAACGATATATGGTGCGCATAAGGCGATGGCAGGGCAAGCGGCTGTTTAGCGTCATTCTGCCGCGACGAGCCCGTAATCGCCGCTTAGTGCAGTTTGCAGCCTTAAACTGTCGTATTTCCGCAATTTGAATGAATTTACGTAAGCTCCATATGAAAGCGCGTTCGTCCGCGCGTTACTGAACGATGCAAATTATTTTATTATGCTTATCTACGCGGATAATTTTTAATGACCGTGCTTAATGGGCTGTTAAGTGACTGCATTATCGCGAATGGCTTAGCGGGATATTCCGCGCGAACGTGAAGTAAAATTTGTACGGAACTGTCGAAAGAAGTAGACTATTTGTAAGCGATCTGTGTTCCGCGTCGGATTACATTTCATAATTAGACGGAATAACGGAAGTTTAATGTTACCAAGTTTATTTGTAACGTTAGAAAAAAAGATTTACAGAATTACAGAGTTTCCGAGGAACTCGTTTTGTGCATGTACATGGAAGCGGTTCTCGTTACATCGCCGCGCCGAGCTGAAATCAAATCGGACTGCAGTGTCAATACTCACGCCAGTCGACGCGGAAATCGTTAAGTCGAATAATATAAACGTAATGCTCGTTAGCCGGCGAGAGAATCGTTAAGTCGAGTCAACCAATAGAAAATGCAAATTGCAATTCTCATCCCGTGTACTTTCCGCCCGCGTCTTCGGCTCGCGCGTGTCGCGGCCCGCGGATTCGGCCACAGCGACTTCAATTATTTATGATGCGCGTGTAAATATAACAATTCAATTTAAATTTATTGCCATTTGCTCCTCTCCCTCGCCTCATGTCGAATCCCGCGGCATGAATATAGAGCCATTTAACTAGCGGGCAGGTTTCGCACGAGCAACGTTCAGAATAACATTCGATTCGTTATGACGTGATTGTGAATTTGCGACGCGCGTCCGTCCGCTATATTTACTTTGCATTACGCGGTCGTTGTTGTTTCAACGACACGTATGTACGGTCGTTTCCATCGAGTCGACTGCAAATTCCCAATGCCGATGCACATATCAATGAGTGACCATAGCAGATGATGAAAACTTCGGCGCGCGTAAGATAAAAACGCGAACCGCGGCCGATCGTTCATCCATGATCGAAATGAATCTAATATGGTGAATCTAATATAATGGAAAGAAAATATTTTCGAAAATATACTCTCATGATTTCCATTTTAAAAATCGAGTTTTTCAACAATGAAAAGTCGAACCTCAGACAACGAAGTCTGGTATAGGCAAAATCATATCATCAAAGGTAATTGAATTATTGAACGCAAATTGGATTGAAAGACCTAATAAAAAATGTTTCTGGACATGTTTGTTGAAATAATCTTCTAATCAGATTAACAATAATCTCGAAGTAAATTAGCAGATTTAAAATATTTTTAGCAAAACGAGTTTCAAGCATGGATATTTTTTGCAGTTGCATAAGTTTTGACACCATTATATATGTATATTATATGAATTACAATGATATACCTACTCGCGATTGATCTTTTTAGCGATTCATCGAATATTCGTGTTGCGTTTTTCGGAAGAAAATCTCGGAGTCGTCCAGTAGTGGCTAAGTGTCAAGTTTAAAGTTAACTAAATCCACTTTTCGCGAACCAACTCTCTTTCTTTCTTGCTTTCTGCTTTCCGTCATCTTGCCCGTATTTCACTGCGAAATGCGCGGAATCAAGCGACGAAGACGGAAGCTATTCCCGATGCAACGCGAGCATCGCAGATTGCTTTTGCTTTCAGCAGCGCGAGCTTTGTGCCGAGACACTTCAGCGAATTCCCGACATTTTCCATTTCCGCCGAAACGCTCGTAAACACAGGAGAAAGGAAGGATAGGGGGCTTGGTGCCGGTACTGCGGGTAGAGGCTTGCCGAAGTGTGAAATAATGTATAAAGCAGGGATGAATAATGACTCGGCTGTAATCCATTGCGGTCGGGATGTTTCAGACATTGGTTTAGTGTCTAACAGAACACGTCCTCTGCTAGAAAATATACATGGTAGCCCGTAGCGGAAAATGTTAGTAGGTATCTCTATTGTACCTATATTGAGTCATCTTGCAGAGCGATTAGCTTGCATAAGAAAGACTATATTAGATTCTTTCGATTCTATTCTTATTCTGCTACCTTGGACTATTAATTTAATCTAATTTTATCTCAACACTTTACACGTTATTTCTATACCTATAATTAACATTAAAAATTTGAAATGGATTAAAATTGCAGTTAGAATACTTGTGCTACGATGAAGTTAAATTTAGAATTTGTTAGAGAGATTTTTGTAGTAAGTGT
The DNA here is from genome assembly GCF_030848795.1 of Temnothorax nylanderi. Taxonomy (NCBI): domain Eukaryota; kingdom Metazoa; phylum Arthropoda; class Insecta; order Hymenoptera; family Formicidae; genus Temnothorax; species Temnothorax nylanderi. Next base: position 159,217 of record NW_027249479.1, on the reverse strand, counting down.
GCGATATCGTATATGTGACGACGCGTCGATTCTCGGGGTAGATTGAATATTTGATTCGCGTTTACTAAATTCCACGCTGTCGGGCTTTTCTTCCGGGCTGCTCTCACCGCGCTGCGGGGCGCTTATCTACGCGCCGTCGAAGTACCTCTTATAATTTTCACATGACGTTAAAGCCGTCGCTAAACGGTAAGTCGCGTTTAGCGCCCGGAAGTTCCTGATCTTAAGCGAGGGATTACAAGATACTTAGCTCTCCGCTGGCACGGCATTAACGCGCAGCGGCAGTGACGGCAGATTGTACCTGAAATTCTTCTCCAACTTTCCCTCTAACCGACGTGGTTATCGCGGATCTCGCGTCTTATTCTTCGCTGCGCGGGGATAAACGCGTTATCCCCCTTAATGCTACTTATTCAGTTGGCAAACTATTTTGCGAATTATAACGCGTCGCAGCGATGAATAGTGCCGTCAATTCCGCGCCGTCGCGATGCGACGCCGATAGATCCGAATGAGATAGCCGATATGTTAGGTATGTTTACCATACGTGCCCGCAACATGCAGTATTGCGGATCTGTCACGATCAGCTTTGTTAATGAGTCATTACCCCAACGAGACGACCCATTTCTGCACCGGGGATACACCAACGCGGGGTGATCGTTACAAGTAAAGCTTGCACATGGGATCGATCGTCGTACGTCAGCTTGGGCGGATTTCACACGTTCTCCCATGGAGCTGAGCTCTGTCGGGATCGCTGATAATAGCCGTGTGTAGCCACTGGAAAGTAGTTCGTGATTACGCTCCTCTGTGTGGAGTTAATAACGTTACGGTGCAGAAATCGCGACGACGGAACAGAAACGGTTGTTTTCTCGAGGAATCGTGACTGTTAATTTAACAAATGGAGCATTTCTACAACACGCGTATAAAGTATTTTTAACAAGTTCTGACAGCATGTATTTGTTATTTCAAGAGAGAAAGAGGAGAGACATAATTCATTTTATTTATAAATAATTCATTCGTTAAATAACATAAAATTGAAGTTTTACCATAATTCTTCTCGGAAACGAAAATTAAGGTTGCTGAAGAGAGATTCTGGATTATCCTATGTAATATACGTCAACCATATATTACTGTATCATGTATCATAAATATACAATTTTTTCGGATGTAGAAAAGTACAGTATGATATTTTATGATAAATTCACGTTTCGAAGACGAATGATGGTCTGCTTCAACAATGTTTCTTTCATGTGCGCCCGTTTTATGACACACGACATGCAACCCCAAAAGGGGTCGAATACCTGCAGTAGCAGCGATTGATCGTAGTGCGCGATTGTACAAAAAGTATAATTTCTCTTTAGGATACGCTACGATATAAAAGGCGTTTTTGAAATTCAGCTTACGCGGATACTTTTTGGTTTTATGAACGAACTGTATGGCAATCTGTAACGTATACGAAAGTTCGCGTCCTGATAAGGCTTGAATTTTTATCAGACTGTTAGAGAATTTATTCAAAATCCACATCTTGATCTTGACTATTCTCTTCGAAGTACTATGATAATATCAACAGTTAAAGATGTTTTGATGTTGTTATACTGATTGCATTTTTGTGAGATCAATTGTTTATTTTATTGATTTACTTACTTTAAAAAATACCAGTTTATATTGTTACACACACACACACGCACGCGCGCGCGCACACACACACACATATACACACATCCCTTGAGGAAATATGTATCTGTATACATATATTCATATGATATTAAACGAAATATAAATACTTATGCATACAGAATTACATTTAAAAACTTCAAAAATTATTTTATCATATTTACATATTCAGAAAAAAATTGCAAAAGGAATATTAAAAAATATTTTTTTATATTCTTGTGAATAGCAGGATTTTTACCTCGCGATTGAATTTATTTTGGTGAACAAAATTAACTCGAATTTGCGAAGCGGATGCATAAAAATAAAAAAATTAAAAATAATTCTTTCTGACTGAATTAAATATAACGTATAAAAATGAACAAAGAGAGAGAAGGAGAATGAAGTAAATACGTATCGAAGTAATTACTTTTCTGATTAAATGTCTAGAGAGAAGGAAGAATGAGAAACGATCACTTGCTCTTAGGGGGGATATCCGTTGAGTACGTTCAACGAGATTGTTTACTCGCACCTAGAAAATTTGTCCTATCTAGATACTTAAGAAAATCAAAGAAGGATTATAACGAGGTATTCTCGAGATTCGATCCATGTAATAGTGTTACGTTGATGATCTGTCGTGTTGCGCTGCTTAATAATGCCGAGTGATGTAACGGTTGAACATTTCCGCATGGAAACATGATTGTAAGTATTGATTATGCTGTAATTAATAAGGAGATCTCTTAATTATAAGACTATTTCTATGTTCTGTAATTCAGTTGTTATATACGATGCTTCTGGAGCACCCCGGGAAAAAAATAAAATATCGTGATTCGATAAGAGTATAATGCTTGCGACGTCGATTTCAATCTGCCAAATTAATTTTTTCCAGCAGCGTCTGGAAAACTCCACGTCATTCTTAATTTCTTCGAACGAGCTTCAGGATAGCTGAAGGAGATCATTACGAGAGACTGTCAGCTGTCGATTGCTGGTTCCTAATGGCCATATCGACTTACAATCACCGTACAAAAGATTATGAGAAATAAATATATACGTCCAACAAGAACAGGAAAATTACGTTTTAAAGTTTAGCTTTAAAAATAAAATAAAAAAACTTTTCTCTTTCTCTTTTAATAATGTATAATTATAACTCCTCAGATGATAATCAGAATAACGTAATTAAATTTAGATAGCCTTAATTGAAGATATCCCGCGCGATTTTATCATCCAAATTACTTCTGGCGGAAAAAGTTTACAACATATATAATCGTCAATTACAAAGAAAAATGTCCCGACTCGATGATAACGATTTCTTCCGAATTCCCTAAACGTCCTCGAATACATTGCTTTATAATATCATAACACCGACCACATTTTTGCAACGAAATTATTCTCCCTCGCTACTCGTAACACGATTAACTCGAGTAGCGCTAGTGGCTGGAATACTTTTTTCAAAGGCTTTCCTTACGAAACATTGCATTATGATCGCCATATACGCTTTGAGAAGATCTCTTGAGGATCCGAAATCGTCCCCGATGGTCGAGCCTCAATTTAGTTCTCGATTCTTTCTCCGCAATTGTCTGCAAAGATAAAGTCCAATTGCCGCTAGGCAATGTCCAAAATCGATCGATGTTGCTTAGCGGCATCGATAATCGATACGCGTAATCGTGATTACGTAATAACATCGGCAAGGTGAGGCCATGCGAGATGCTTCTCGACCGGGACTGAGAACCGGGCGTTGTAGGAGTTAAGGCGATAGATCACAGTACACGAGTGCTTTCGGACGAACGGATGGACGGTTGCCGAGTGGGCCCTCCTATATGTAGCACCAGAAAGTAACCCTTCTCGGTTTCCGACCTGTTCCCGGGAACCGCTTTCTCTCTTTCTCCCTTTCACCCCTCCCGCTCTCTTTCCCTCGACCGGCCACGAGGCGCCCATTATTGCCCGCTCGGCGACGCCGGCGCGACCACGCGCGATTTATCGCCACGTGTGTTTTATTGGCTCCTCCCTGCCACAGTAGCCAGCCGCCATACTCGTACCATCGATGTGCTCACGTCTAGATTTCGGGCCCTCGGGTTATCGGCCAGAGATATCGGTCCGGCGGACATGCTCACGCTAGCCGCGTCGTTGTCCCTTCGTGATGTATCGACAGCTTGTGATACTTATTCGACTGATGTATTTTCTGGGTCGTGAAGGAAATGTACATATTCAAAGAACGTGGTTTTTGATTTTAAAAAAATTGCGTTAAATGTTAACGTTGGAATTAATACGCTTCTCTCTCTTTCTTTCTTTGAGATAATTATCGTTTAATTTGTTTCTGGTCATAAATGTATTTCAAGCGAGAGGAAAAGTAGGATTTAGAAGAAGAAGTAAAAGAATGCACAACAATAATTTATATTTCTGTAATTCAGTAATAATGCGGATGCGCGACAAAAATATATCCACATGCGCATAAAAACGAATTAATTAATTACTGTTTCTGATTCCATCGGAAATAATAAATAATCTTCTAGATTAGAGGGAGAGAGAGAGAGATTACCAAATTAAATTATTTTCAATCAAATTTACATAATAATGCAAATTTGATGTTTTTGGTTCACGTTACGCAAAATGGATTTAACAGATACTTTTCTTGTCAGATATTAGTTCCAGGAAATGGTGTGTTCAGGAAAGTGTCGCGTAAAACGTAGTATGCATCTAGTTGATATGATGAACGCTTCAAGATGCCGCGTAAGTCTCATCCTCTTCAACATTCATGAAGACAAGCTATTACTTGCGACGAGTTATATATGTCGCGTTTGAAGAGTTTACGATACGTAGTTCCCGGGGCTATTGCTAGTTCCTGCCTTGCGTAACTTCTGCAATAAAAATTATGTAAGCACACCTGCGCAACGAGTAAACGAGGGGGAAATTGCGTGTCAACAGTCGATAACCAGTTAATATCGACAATCAGGCGAATATTTACAACGTCAATAAAACTCGCATATACATATATTTAATATTAAGTCTCAAGAAACTCGTCGCGTCACGACGACGCGACGCCCGAAAAGTTCGCAATTAAAAAAGTTTTTTTTATGCTTCCACACACGTGAGAAAGAAAGTTTGGGCCGGTTGGTACCGAATCCGGATGGTCACTTCGTTATCTACGTGATGAAATTGCAGTCACAGTTGATGATTAATGTCCCGCTGAATATCGAAGTTTCGCAATTACTCCCCGACTCTGACAAATCCCCCGCGATGCGTCGATAACAAAGATGCATCGCATCGCCGCGCGTTTTCTTAATTTTGGCATTAGTTTGCGGTATTATTCACGAGAGAAACATTATTATTAACGTTAAGAACGCTCGTTAGTTTTTGTTACGAGCTACGAGAGTAAAAATATGAAAAAAAAATATTTTTTCAGCGCTCCTCGAGTTTCGAGCACACGAAATTTCGTGACATTTAAACGCGTTGTGTGCTTCCTGAAGATGCATATAAATGCGAGAGACGTGAGACATGTGTCGCTGCGTGGTGAGTAAAAGACCTATGTACGGGTCAGCGCGGAATGCTTTAATAACGTTTCTGTTGCCCCGGAAAAATAATCCGCCTCCGACGATTCTACGCGAGTTTACTCTATTAATACAGAGCTGCGTACAAATATCTCGTTGTTGAAATGAAATATTTTCTTTTCAAAAAAAACTTCATGAAAATTCCATATTAAGCTAAATCAGAAACTATTACTTCGCCGGATAAGTAATTAACAATAAAGATTTTTTATTCGATCTAACTGGCCGTCTTTATTAATTATAATTGTCACGACATTTCGACCATTAGTTTTGGTCAATTATAATCGTCACAATGTGTTACATCGACTGAGCAGGACCAAAATCAGTGGTCGAGACATCGTGGCGATTATAATTGCCCAAAACCAATGATCGAAATGTCGTGACAATTATAATTAATAAAGACGGCCAGTTAGGTAAAATAAAAAATCTTTATTGTTAATTATTTGGTCGAAACGTTGTGACGATTATAATTAATAAAGATGGCCAATTAGGTTGAATAAAAAAATCTTTTTTGAAAATTCCATATGTAAATTTGTTGCCAAGAAAAAGGGTAACGCATATTGATTATACAAATTATTTTTCCAAACAGAATTAGCGTCGGAATATTTGTTCGCCTCCGATTATCGTGTTCTAAAATATAAAAATTTATAATCCATATATTTTTCTTTAAACAGAGAGAGACATAATTGGGACACGGTGGCGTTCCTATTGTGTCCTGTGAGCAAATAAAAAATTAAGGTCAATCCGGGCTAAAGCTATCGTCGCGATCCGGACGTGTCGTCGTCGAGCTGTCGACGTGAGCCGCGCGCTCGTCGCAACTATGCACGGCACGCTCGGGGATACAAACTCGCCGCGAATTTGCACGTGCGGATTAACGCGCGCGGCGCGACGCGTCGTGACGCGGCGCGGCGCGGCGCGGCGCGCCGACCGAGTACCGAGAGTACGTAAGCCCGTGGAACGACGGCAACGGGTGGCTCGGGTGCACGCCGCGTATGACCTATTAGGTAATGAATGTGGGGGAGAGAGAGGTGTCCTATAGCTGCTATTATCGCACGTATATCGATCCCTGTCAATAGCAGACGCGTACATGCCTATACGCGGCGTCTATCCTTTCGTAACACACCCGAACTGTATAACGCGGCGACTTACATACATCCTACGACGAGATTGCGCTGCAGGCTGGAGCGATTCAATCTGATGCGACGGCCAAATTAATTGGCCGGAACGTAAATCGCGCGGTCGGCCGCCCGCGCGTTTGCGAACTCGTTTGCGCGATCCGGGGGCTTTTTCACCGCAATCGCGCCGATCGATATATCTGTTAAAAGTCACGCGAATATTCTGGCCGTGGTTATTTTCGGCCAACCGCCCGGTGCGCCAGATTTCACACCTGATGATATCGCGATAAAAGTGGTTGTAAATGGGTGCACAATAAAATTTTCAGCTTATTCGAAAGTTTATACTGGATATAACAAACACAAATTATATAAACCGCCGTGCATTTAAAACTTTTTTTTAGCCAGAATTTTTATTATCTTTAAAAGCCGGGGGTGCAGAGCGTAAAGGGTCATTTTGCATCCCCGGAGAGTATCATAGAGTCGAGCTCGGATTTCAGAGGATACCAATTCTGTGGTGGAGTTTACACTAGGCATGCTAAGGAAGCCACAGAGACGCCACAATGCCGATATGTTGCCCGAAGGAAGTTTATCCTGTCGGAAGGTGACAAAAGCACATAAGCCTTAATTGGTTTGGCCTGTATGCGCCGGGTAAATAGTCTCGCTCTGTAAACGCGAGGCGCGCCGTGCCAGACCGGCCATAACCGGTGGTGTAATCGCTCTCCCATATCTGTCGTATATCTGGCGGTTCGCGTTACTATGAGTCCCGTCCGTGTGAACCGCTGGGCGAGGACGGTTGCCAATAACCCTTTACTTAGCGGTGCATCCGAGCGGAATTACGAGGCCCCTCGCACATACGACATAGATTATCCGTCCGGCGACCACGCCTACGGTGGCTCGAATATTATGTACGTATGTACACGCGTCCCCGTATCAGGGACATAGACGATCCCGTCCCTCTCGAACCCACCCCGTTGCCGATCCTCTCGTCCTTTAGCCCGGCAGTGAGCCTGTCGAGCTAATATACCAATCGATAAGACGCTCTCTCCGGGATCACGCGACTACGATCCAGCCAAGTTGCATGCGTTCCTCCTCAAGCGTACTATCAAATAACGCCTTGTTTGCCCGCATGTACGCGGAAATTAGAAGCCGCCTTGTATAAATTAAATGGAACGTAACGTTCCAATATCAGTTCTACATCTACAAACATCGAGAGAGAAATTATTGTCTAACTTGTAAAAAATCCAGTTAATAAGAACGTAGTCGCTTGCTGTATTTTCTCGAAAAGAAACAATTTTGACGAAAACGATGTAACAATATCGATATATGTATGAATTAATTGTGCTGATTAAATTTGCGGCGAGCGCTGATTTCCATGAGGAATCAATGAAAGAGTACTAATATTGTTAGCAAAATAATAGCGCGTTAGGTACAAAAGGCTTCGTTATAACAAAGTTTATTCCCATTGACGTGATTGGTCGGCCGTAACGTGACGAGACTCTGTAAAATCGTGCGTCCATCGTTTCGATCGACTAACGAACGTGCGTGAATGAGAGTAGATATCCTTGATATCGATAAATCGCGTCCCTTTGAATTCTATGTAATCGCGATTCGCGGTGCTTTACATTATATTGGCAGCATCGGATGTCCACATCAAAGCGTATGTTCGCGTCGCATGATTACAGGTTAGTACAATAATAACATATACGTACTTGTAGAACACGGTAATAGCAATAGACCTGGCATAAAATGAGTGTTATGAGTATTATCTTGCACAATAAACTACAATTTCCGCACGCTGTTTGGAAAATACGTTAAACGATTTATCAATTTATAATTCTAATTTATTTACCCGGTTATATCGGTATAACACAAATTCTGCATACTAGCACTTTACTTTCTGGCTTGAGGTGAAAATAATTTTTCTCCTCTAAAAAGAGTTTAGTTTTCCCGCACCGTATATGTATAAATTCTAAAGTTTGTGGCTTCACGCCCGTGATCGACGGTGATGAAACGAGTTTCAGATGTACGTCGATCAATCATAATTGTCAAGAAAGACGTTAATGGTCGATCTTTCAAAGTTTTAATTTTGTTAACATCGCGCAGCTCCACGTTTTTAATTCAATCACAAGCTCGCAATTATCCTAACAACAGTTTATTGAGTTTAACTGTCAATATTTTCATGTACCGCTTCCCGCGCGGTATTCCCACAAGGCTCAATCGATTCGATTCCCCTTTTGTGCTCCGGTACAAATTGTTTGCGGTTAATTTGACAGGTGTCCCGTCCGTAAGATTTTCGACATGTTCGACCGCAAACCTGGCACGTTGGATTCTTCGAGTCGAGTGTATCGCGGTCTCATCTCTCCGCGGAAAGAAGAACAGTGGCAGCTGTGATGGATGGACTGGGTGTCCGATGTGATAGCGCAAATTTGCGCCTTCTTTCCCGAGTCGAGTCTGCCGCAATAAGATCGAACGGAAATTTCTCGTCCCTCACCCAGCGCAAAGAAGGGCGAAAAATCCGCCATTCGATGCGGCATTGCGCGAAATGTCATCTTGTGTGCCAAGTCTGTCTTCCCGCGTTACTGGAAGTTCGATTCTTTTCCACTGAACGAGCGCTCAGATACCGCGGGATATTGCCAACCTTTCTTACACCATTCCTTTACCATCATTTCAGCCACGCCATTATCGTTATACGACTTCTTGCAGGCCATTTCGCGTTGCGTTGTCATACTCTGAGTTTCATTTCCTCGTCACGTTAATCCGATCCATTCTTAAGTTGTTCTCAGCATCGATCAAGAAGTGTCTTCTTTTATCTTACACTTGTTTTTTTGATCAATTTTATGTTCTTGCATTGATCGTGCAAACGACGTAAATTTATTCAACCGAAATCGTCACGACCCTCTTGTCGCTGCTTCCAAGCTTTTGTACACATGAACGTTTGCTTTTTGTGATGCAAAGCGGCATCAAAACTAACGGATAAACAAGTAACTCGTTATAGTGACGTATACCGGGATGACAAATATTGTGCGTGTGTTCATAGAAAAGTTTTCCGCGCCATCCCTATTCATGGCAGAATCGCTCTTTTCGTTCACTCCACTCTTCTGCCTCTACATATTGCTTTTTATGTTATATTTAATTATTTCAATGACAATAATTGCGACCAACAGAATGCCGCGTGAAAGTATAATCCCCCGCGTGATCTCGCAGAGGAAAATTGGGAATTGTTCCATTACAAAATTGATTTTCACTGTCTAGTACTCATCTCTAGAGATATACATATATCTAATATAAATGGCTTGATTATACTAGAACACTTTTTATATTTCCGGGACTTTCAGTTATTTATAATTGTTAAGGGAAAAAACCGGTTTATGAAATACAGCACAGTTATGTCGTTTTAATTACCTAGAGTCAATTCCCGTAGGATGCAGACAGTAGGGGAGACCGGGGCCTAACCGTCGCCGGGGTTGAACCGTCAAATCAAATATCTCGGAATCTGTATATTGTGCGAACTCGCTATTAACATTGTAAACGCTGCTTATGGTACCCATGTGACCAACGGAGTTTCGGCAGGTTACCTGCCGTGTTATGATTTTTACGAGGGCAAACGTGTTTTCGGAAGGTGAAAGTTATTATACATTTTCTGCGCGTGGAAATTTTGTAATATCTGCAATAATATTTGCTCTCCAAATCTCGAGGTACGTGATTATAAAGAGTAATGCATGCTGAACACGAATCCAGTGTAGTTTTTTCATTATCGTTGATGTCTAATATTTCGTGGGCAATCAAACCTGAAACTTGTGTTTGGGGTTAATCCGTCAGTAAGCAGTCCGGGTGCATTTCCAAGGCATTTCCAGGCTCACTGCATATGGAATATGGATGAGACGGGAATTACAACCGTTCAGACACCGAATAGAGTCATCGGACGTCGAGGAGTGAGACAAGTCGGGCGAGTAACTTCTGCGGAAAGAGGAACCCTCGTAACTATTTTTTAATAACGTTTCGCATAAAAATTTTAAATAAATTTTTATATTTTTCTCTTAAAAAACAATTATTAAGATGTATCCTATCATTTTTCAGGATTAGATGTACGTATATGTATTGAAAATGCAGTGTGACGGTTAAACCCCGGCATTTTTGAGATTTCAATTTTTCCACCGTTGTCGTTTTTGCTCTATACCGGTTAAACAAAGCGACGTAGATAAAAATTTCCTATATAAATTTTGTAGCTAAAGGTTCACTCTTTACAGTGGTATACCACATTTAACTAAAATTATTTATTTTCTTGTTAAAAATCGGCACCGAAAAAAAACTGACGGTTAGGCCCCGGTCTCCCCTACTTTAATTTGCAGCGTATTTGACAAATATAAGTTTTTCATAAGTAATTTACAGTTTGCTAAATTATTTACGCATGTATATATATTTTTTAAATTTAGAAAGAAATTTAATGCTGTAGCAATATTCCATAGTCGATCGTTCACGAACAGTGTTGCTTCGAAAGCAACTTGATTTAGGAATCAGTATTCTACCGCGAGCGGCGAACATTTGACGAAATCTCTGCCCCGAGATCTTGGCCCTGAAGAATAACCAGAGCCATTCCTTTCAACTCGTTTTCTTTCACGGCGTAATTACAGCCGGCGCGCTTGTTCGCGTCGCGTATGCAAAAAGATAAACAGCCATAACGAGAACGGGAAAGTTTTCAGCGTCACGTAGCGCAGCTGCGCGCTTGAAAGCTCACGGGACAGTCTGCAAGTGCTAATTCCGTTTCTCTTTTCCTTTCTTTTATGTCGAGAGAACGTAACGCTTCTTCACTTAAAGCACGCTAGTTACATTCTCTTCTAGAACGCGTACGTTCGGTGCCACCACGGTCGACTTTTGCGCTCGAATGAGATAGCGGCGCGAAACTGCGCACCGTCATCGCACCGTCTCGTACGTACGCGCGAAATTCCGCGAATAGAAATTCCCGCGGAAAAAGAAACGCGCGACGGCTCATGCAATTTGTAAATTGACGCGCGAACCATGACGCATCTCTCCGCGCGCGGATCCCACGATATCAAGAATTCCGGAGTACGTATTTTGCATAAATTTCCAGGCACAGACTGTATCTTAAACAGCCGTTTACATCTTTCCTCGCCTAGCGCGCGAGCGCCTAGGCTGCCCTATCTCCGGTCTTTTCAACGCATTCGTTTTGCATGCGCTCATTTCTTTTGCATGCAACCGACCTCTTTCTCAAAGAGGAGGGACCCAGGCTCCGCAGGAAGACGCTTCTCTTATCTCGCCGAGCATGCTCTTTAACGAACCGAGTTTCCTTTCAAAAATGTCCGTCCGCCATCGGGACGATAATAAAAAGCATTCGGCGCCGAATATACTTACGCCGCGCGAATATACTCAATAAAAGTACAAATTTGTTAGACCGAAAGTGATACTTTTCGGAGAGCTGGATCTTGAGACGGTTCTTATAACACAGCTCTCGGGAAGACGAAAACGTCGTCGTTGAGAAATTATTAAACTTTCGCCTCCCATACTTGTCGGGGAAGAAAAGAAACGAGATTATGGACGAGAGATATTAAGTGACGACGAAATGACGCCTATTAAAATTAGGAATCTTGTCGTTTGCGGGAGAAGAGGTCAGTCGCATTTATATTCCCTATTTACAGAGAAAACTTTTCAGGCTAGAATAGGTAGAAGGGCACGACGGCGCTCTTCGAGTTTACATTTTCAATAACGAACGCGCGCCACACGATGAGAAGTTGGTAGAAGAAATTTTGTAGAATAGTGGTACGCGAAAGTAGACGGCATATCTTTATGAGAAGTTAAAGATTACGTTACAATGTGAGGGTGAGCTTTATGCGCGGAGCATATTTCGTGATTCGTTCGCGCCATCAAGGATGCATTACACATTTTTGCTTCCGGATTGTCTAAACGAAAGCTTCGAAACACCCGTGAAGCGACCGAGAAGTCGAGGAGCAAGGAAGAATAAAAACAGAAGCGGGAGGCCAGAATGACGCATTGTTCTCAGCTATTGTCCTTCTCGCGAGACATTCTCTTCGTTTTCCTGCATCTTTTACCCCTGAATCCAGGAATACTTCCATTCCGGCACCAAGTCGCGCTATTGTCGCCCCGTAAACAATTTGCTGGCGTATCGCCTGGTCGCGACTATCCCCTTGAATCCGAAAAGAAAAAGAAAGGGCTCGAGTTCGCAGACCTTCTCGCGTATTACTCGCTCGCGTAATGGGGCATGGTTATCATAATCGATGTATACAGAATATTATCCGTTCAAAGTTTGATCAGAGTTTAATGAGCGCCCGTAATGCTAATAGTAACCTAATTACAACATTAAAGTTCAACCTAACAGAAATAGACGTCACGTTTTAGTAAATTATCCCAAGTTAAATAGACGTTTAATATAAACATGCAAATGCGTGAATTATTTATTTGAAGAGTCCGAAGCGTGTTTACCAGAAATATCTCTCTATCCAGAGTTCTGCAATAATTTGGTATTTGATCCGTGACACGGCAACACACTTCGATTTTAGACGCGAAACCACATTGTTCATCTCGGCTGCAATCTGCAATTTCCGCTCGCAGCTCGCAACAATTTGGCGTCAATTCCGCGCTCCGGCTGTCAGACGCAGCGGTCTGGTCGGAGATGTTAGCATGATCCGGCGCGTAATCCTCCGCTTGATTTTATGCTAAATTACATTAACGGGATAAATGGAGCATCCAAGACACCGCGTTAATTTCGCCGCTCGCCGAAATTACAGGGACGCCAGGGGGTGGGAGGGGGGGGGGGATCTCGAGTGCACTAGCAAACTCGCTCTCCTCGACTCGACCCGTGGTATATATTCGCCCGTTTGTGCGACTCAAGCTCGATAACGCTATATCGAAATCCGTCTCGGCTAATCCTCGAGGCGACACCGGAAAATGCATCGTCGCGAAGCGCGAGTGGAGGTACAAATCGTACCGGAGTGCACTCCGCGTCAATTGACGCGGCGCGGGCGCAGCGGCGGCGACGGCGATGAAAAGAAGGATCGAAATTTTCCGGGCGGAATCATCTCGAGCGAGTCACGCGCTCCGCGACGCTTCTTGTGCGACGTGCACATATACGTGTGTACGTGCACACGTGCACAATCGAGTTGCATGCATACACGACCGAGAAGAGACACGGGTCAACGAATTTACCCTCCCTCCCCCCGGAGTCGGGGGGCGAAGGCAAACTTTCTTCGGAAACTTGACTCGCGTCGACGACGTCCCTCTCGACATTTCCCGCAGTTCCGCAGAAGATTTCGACGATAACTTTAAATATTTGAAGATCCGTGCTTTCCATCTGGTCGGCTTCCACTCGATACTCGGCTGTTTATCCGCACGAAGATTCCCCCTCTCTGTCTTTTTCGTCCTTCCAGCTCTCTCGCGAGTCTCGTGCTTTCAGAAGAGGAGACAAGAGAAGCTTTTGTTAACGACGCGGATCGAAGGAAGATTTCCGGCGAACTGTTTCTTGTGTCTTTTGCGACGCCACGTTCAAATAGACGTCGAATGAAAGTCTAAGCCGGGCTAGTTTCTTTGTATTTTCGCGGAAGCTGCCGCGCGATACCTTATATGTTAGTATAAATCTCACGCTACGTTAAAGCCGATCGCAAACAACGTAACTCTAAAGTAAACGCGTAGGTATAGAAGGAAAGAAAAGTCAGGGCAACAAGTAAAATGTAGGATGATACGATACTCGGCTGGGATATGATCTTTTTCTTATTTTAGAAGAACAAACATTTATTTAATTTACGTGGAAAATAGACACTACAGCTCAGATTTTTAATTATTAACTACGGAAAAGTTTAAAGCGGTCGAGATAAACATTGAGCATTGCCGGAATATTTCTCCCTGAAATTTCAAAGTAAAATCGTGAAATTTAACGTTACTCGTCGTTCTTTCGCTTATTCAAGCGTATAATCTCCGAGTTTCTTTCCCCGAAATATAGTAGTCGATAAACAGTCGCTAGAACAAGGAACAGCGAAAACGAGGGCGGAGAGAAAGAAAAATAAGTCCAAAGTAAATTCAATACTCGGTGGTGCAAGTAATTTAGCGGCGGGACATGGAAACCGAACGAAAAAAGGAGACGTAAAATCCAATTACGCAAATTCAAGCTCGTCGGCGATGTAGTGAAGCGATGCGATGCGATGCGATGCGACGGGAATGAGCGGTATATCCCGTGAGGTTAGCAAAATTTACCGTGAAACGCGGCGCGGCTAATAAGTTAAGTATTTGCCTCGGAATAGCTCGTAAAGTCGGCGGGGAGGAGGAAGAGGAGCAGGGGAGGAAGGAACTCGCGGGAGGAAGCTCAAAAGCGTAACGCGAAATTACGCGAGTGCGCGCCGCGGATGACGCTCGTTACAAGCGGAGCGTGACTCGCTGATATCGGGAGAGACGCGCTCATCATTTTTGCTGCACTCTCGAGCGCGACTTACTTTCGAGCTGCAGCTCCGCGGGATGAATAGTCGGCTTAGAGCGGAATTTTCGTCGAGCTCTCGGAATAATTCCTAGCCGACTAACATCGCGAGGCTTTGCCGGAAAGGGGAAGAGAGAGAGAGGGAGAGCCTTTTTATTCTTTGCTACTTTACGATTGCGATTCTCTCTCCCGGTGGGAGAAATTAATGCCGTTCGAGCGTGCGGAACAACGGAATGCGATAGCGTTCTCTTAGAAAAAGCGTCGAATGCGCTTCTAATTCCTCCTAATTTGCCAACTGCGCGTCTTCGACATGTTGGCTTACTAACATTTTCCCATAATTTTATAGAATTTTTCGTACATCCTCAATGATGATGCCGTTGTAGTAACTTTTTTCTCGGCTTCTTTGTCGTAGATTATATCGTCCCCGAGTAAATTTGCTAAGGATATTACATTTTCATATGCAAACAAGGGGGCGTCGCGTGCTGCTCCGTTCGCGTTTGTCTCAGGCTGGCTTTATTCCGTGGAAAATTTCCTGTTTACAACCTCGCGGGAAAAAAGCTGGGCACCCTTTGATCTCGCGGCCGTATAACCACGACCTACTTTACCATGACTTTCCCGTTTCCATACCGGAATTTTCTTCCCTAATTTCGCGATGACGGGAGGACGCGGACGCGCGCGCGAGCGCGATATATACCTATAATTTATCAACCAAAAGATCGGTAAAAAATTTTGTTTTATATTAGTCTCGTTACGCGGCATATTGCTATTAAAAGGCGGAACGGAGTAAAGTTTGCATAAATTTTATTATAAGAAAAATTCTTGCCGATAATGTAATTTCTGTTAACGGAGCTATGCGTCTCGCCCATCTGTATTAACTAGATCTACGAGGCACGCCACGGTAATTATACCCGGTAATTAAAACGCATGCTATAAAATTCGCGGGATTTACATCAGCGTCCTGCCTGTCTACGCGCTCGATTAATTAGCAGGAATTCTCGACACAGACATTTTATTCCCACGTATTTTACGTTACATTCATATAGCTGATCGTACTTTTTTCACGGCAAGAGTTTTTCATCGATGTTATATATTAAAGTCGCCGTTACCGAGGATCCTGTATGATGTTTCCATCCCGGAGGATGGTTACGCGTCGCGTTGTCCGGAAAAATCAGCGGAAACCACTTGCCGATTCTCGGGGAAAAAAGCATGATGTCTTCCTCGCAGAAAAGGGAAGAGCATCAGACGAGAACAGTAGCCAGCAGCTCCGGGAAGGCAGGCCCCATAACTATCATAGTTAGTATGTCCTACTCGCTGCGAGCTCGTAGGCAAGATCGCGAGATACGCGCGAGTGCAATTAGAAGTGAGTACGGAAAGTAGCGTCGGGGCGTATACACCGCCGCGCTGTGTTTACGTCGGACGTCGGGTGAGTTCCAGGTTGGAAAATGTAGTCGCCATTAGCGCTAATACTTCGCCCAAGACGTAGGGCGTGCCGAGCATGCATTCGCAGGGCCGACCGTGGTTCTTGCTGCTGCAGGAGGAGGAGAGAGAGAGAGAGAGAGAGAGAGAGAGAGAGAGAGAGAGAGAGAGAGAGAGAGAGAGAGAGACGGGGGGGGGAATAGATTCACCCGCTTCCGTTGTGCCCGGTTGCAAGTATGCGCCGAGTAGTGCGTATATTACGAGACCGAGACTCTCCCCCTTTCGCCGAGAGGTAATTCCGTTTCGCATGACCGCTGGATGTAGTCCGAGAATGGAGAGTTCGCTTAGGCTATGTAAGGGAAGACTTGGGCAAATAACATGCTAAGCTGCGTCAGGCAAATTTGGTGATGAATAACGAAAGAGGATATGCGTCATAAAGGGGTAGTGTATAAAGCACACTTAACAAGCACTAAATTAAAAGGCTGTCAGAACAAATTTGGAAATTATTAATGAAGGACATGAGACTTTATTGTTCACTTCTATCCGCTAAATGCATAAAATGTTTTAGAGATGTCACAGCTTTTGAAATTATTTTTAAATTAATATAATATTTTTATATCAACCTAATAATAATTCTAATTATTAATAAAATAATTCGTAAATGAAAGGAAGTCGCTAATCCAGGATACACTATAAGTTGCAAAAAATATTCGTAATATTTGAAAGCTAGTAGTGATTAAAAAGTTAAGATATTGCTCAAAATATTGTCTTAAATCGCAGTGATGTATGTATGAAATTTGAAGTAATTAGGAACAAATTTTAGTGTAGTAAGTTTATTCATATTTTCTGCGTACTATTTATTTATTTATGAAATATAAGAAGATATCTTGAATATTATAATAAGTACGTAAAATAAAAAAGTTATACATTTTGTTATACACAACAGTATAGAGGCATTCTGTAAATTAACAGTAAATAAAATAAGTAAATAAAACAGTAAATTAATTGAAGAATAGAACAAATTATTTTAATTAAAATGAAAGGAATTATTTTAATTACTACCTATTATCTGCTATCTTTACTAATTCATTAATTAATTTATGTCATTTACTGTTAATTTGCAGAACGCTTCTATTACTACAATAAATTATTTAATATACTATGTTACTAATTAATATAATTTATATTATAATATAACTTAACATAATATATATTAACTTTATGTACTCGAGATACATTTGAAACTTCACGGTGTGAATTAGTGAACTCGCTCGTTTGTATACAGCATTACCTTGCAGTCCGCTCTGTGGAGTGGGTAGACGTGTTTCCTCCCTTTGTGAGGTCAGAATCCTACACCTTTCGAGTGTCTGTACAAGCGTGGGAAAGGGACTCTCGGATTTCTATTCAGTCCAAAACATCGGCAGGGATGTGGCGACGGCGGCCTATCTCGCGCAAAGCGTGTCTGCTAGCATTCCTATAGAAGCTTGGTCTCTACGGCGCTTAGTTATCGAAATACACAGCGCCAAACAGAGCTCTCCAGCAACGTACAACACAGGGGGAGAGTGAGAGAGACGTTGGTCCGAGAAACACATTCCAGCCGAGTGAGAGGTGACTCGAGCTCGGGGGCTTCGAATTCCATCGGTGCCTGCGGCGCACGGATAGCCCCGTTAGAGCACTTCGTCGTCCTTGCCATTGCAGCATTGTCGTTGTCATCGTCGTCTACGTCTCGGCCGCGATACAGCCACAGAGGCAAGAAAGGAGTGCGAATCCAAAGGAGGAGGCCTTAAGGGTCATCCGAAGAGAGACGAAAGCCGAGCCCGAAAGCAAAAAGTCGCTGCTGACAGCTTAAGGAGAAAGAGGAAGGAGAGCCATCGTAGCCATCAAAGCCATGCGCGCTGGTCGGTGCAATTGGAGGAATAGTATTGGCGTTGTCAGACAGACGCGTATCGGAGGAAGAGGTGAAGGAGAGAAGGAAGAGCACCGGAGGAAGTTAGCGGAACGATTTCAGGCTCTTAGAGGTCGTTAATTGCTTTGCTCTGCGTGCGAGGCTCGAAAAAGGCTCACCGCGCGGGAGAAAACCGACGAAGAGTTTTACGAGCATTACTGGTGTAACACGTCCTGCCGATCTAAAAAAAAAAAAGTTTATAGTCGACGAAGCCGAGAAAACGCGAGCGAACACACATGCGCACGTATCAACGAAGTTATCTTCCCTGCGACGAGCTCGTCTGTGAAGTTACGGCCGCTCGTTGACCGATTTTTCAGTAACGATCGTCGCTCACGGCCCAGCAAGCGAGAACGAATGTAGTATGTCTGACTATAAACAAGCTTCGTAACCGTGTGTTATTTTTTGCATGATGATGCTTATTCTTTTTCCCTATAAAGTGCTGCCAATTAGCACAAATCAGCAGCGTAAAATACTTCACACACCAAAACAAGCTCTACAATCTATAGAATCTATTTGACACAATAATTGTATTTTTAAAACTAGGAATTTATTGGAATATTTTTGGTGTCAGCGATAATTTGTCTACTATTCATTTTATTTTACTGATTTCTTATCTTGTTCTCAATACTTTTCTCGAGAAATGTTTGCCGACGAATAATCTCGCAAGTTTGTAAGTAGATGTTTGCAAAATTATAAGACTTTATTATTCGCATGTACGCTTTCTTTGTCGAATGAGTGCTCGAGTGCACCTGTATAAAGGTAACGGTTTGCGATTCTCGAGAAATCGCAAGTTTTTTCTTAAACTAAAATCCGACCCCGTAGCTTCGTTCGACGATCGTTAAAACTTTATAGAATCGCTCGGAACTTTATAAACTGCCGCTTATATCTTATAGAGGGCACCTATTATATTAATATCTCCTTTTATTACAAGAATGTATTTAAGCTGCCTGTCGATCTCACAAAGGAACCTACCTTCAATGATGAACTTACAGTATCGAGATCATTTTGTAGGCCACTAATTATAATGTAACTCTATCGATGCTCTTTATAGCACACAGAGGCACACCGCGCGATTTTCATACTTCAGTCATCGCGTGCGACTATATAATTAAGAGCAAACGTGCAGTTGAAGACAATTGGACGCCGGGGATGATTACAAGAAACTTGTTATAGCTTCCGCTACGAGCGTGCCGAACTAATGGCGGTATCGTTCTCCACGGCGATTACGCTTATACCGCTGTTTGAGTGAATCTTACTGTAAACGAGGAGCATCCGGAGACTTATAGAGAAACTTCCGTCTGAGCAGACTAAAAAAAAATCAATCGCGAGAATGCCGAGCGAATTAAAGAGCCGAGAAGAAAAAGCAGTTAAGTTCGAAAACGTAAACTCTGCTGCAAGCAAAAAGGCTCTTGTTAAAGTATAACCAATTGAAACTTTTGCGCACAATGGGGAAGCTAATTATTCTAAGATGGGGGGAACAATATCAGCGTTTTATACAAACCTAATGTAAACAATGGAAATCGATATTTATATAACAAAGATTCTTGAGTTTTTTTGCAGAAAATTTGAACTACAACGATATTGTAAACTACAACTACAACTACGCTGTTATATTTAAATTATTCTTATCTTGATTTCTTTATTTTATATCGAACATTTAGATGAAAATATGAGTAGAAATTAAATTTAAAGTAGGATAGTGTAATAGGAATTAAATATAAGAAAAGCTTTTTCGTCTGAATTGAGCTCGTTATTTTTACGATTAACCATTTTAAAAGTTACGAGCGAGAACGAATTTGAAAAAAGAAGTACCGAAGAAGGACCTACATATGTATATCGCGATTAAACGCATCCCGTGAATCGTCAAGAGTCCCGGGCACGGCCCGGGCATTTACATAGAAAATCGACGTTAAGTCAATTCCCAAGAATATGCGATTAGGCGCAAAAACGATCGGCGCAGCCGCCGCTCGGGAGCATTATCCTGATCTATATATGATCAAACACGTCCGCGGGGGATCGGCGTGATTTCCATAATTATCGCACTAGCGATAAAAAAGAACTTTCAACGAACGAAATTCGAAGGGCAGGCACATCATATTTATAACAGCAATAACAATATCGTTTTGGCATTTTTATTGTTTAACTCCCCACGATCCGAAAATCTCCTTTCGTTGCTTTCATCTTTTTTTATTTTCAACCAACCAACCAACCACGCGCCTCCTCCTCGATCGATCTCGCCCATCTTATGAAATACCGACGACGATGGATGCAGGGTTCGATCGGCCTCTACGAGCTACTTGTAGCCCGCGTATAAGGCCGGATACCGGCATTCGCCCAGATGCATATCCTACTCCTCTCGAATGCCCCGATCCCGGGTATTTGCATAGCTGCATGTATTTCGCCCCGAAAGAGCTTTCCGCTCGACTGATCCTCGCCATCGTCCCTCCATCTCCGACCACCGCGTCTTTTCCCCGTCCGCATCCGCGATGATGAAATCTTCGGTGTTACGGCGCCATAAAAGCGGAATGAAACTATCGAATTTTTTCGCGGACTTCTGCGCACTCGGCTGACGAGAGCCAGCCTTCGTCGTCGTCGTCGTCGTCGTCGTCGTCGTCATGGTCGTCGTCATGGTCGTCTGTTGCAGTACGTATTTCTTCTCCCGTGGTGCAATCTCATATACGTCTCTCGTGAATTCCGCCTTCCGCCGGAGACGGGCGACTTACGTCGCGTGAGATTGTTTTAAATGCGAGCACGGCGGATGCCGCGCGTGCGACGCTATAATGCCGGAGTTACGATGTCGGCGCGCTTGTTCGAAATCAGTTCATGAATCTTCGTGCTCCCACGTACGTGCCGCGTAAGTCATCTTTTGTATGCATCCTAACTTCCGTCTTTCCCCCTTTCTCATTCTCACCCGGCGAATATGCGCGGAACGACGACGCGACGTACTCGATTCTTTTTCATTATGCGACGTGACTCTTATTCGGGTTGCTTAAATTCTTTGATTAACAAATGGATATTCTAACATACAGAACGTGTATAGAGAAAAGGATCGTGTATTCAGATCTGTTTAAATAAAACAGTTTATCGAAAATGTATTTTACATAAATGGATCTACATATATTATGTTCGCTGTTCTGGTGATATGGCAGAATTCTTAGCGTGACTTGTATGATGTTTAAAATTTTTATCTTCTTCCATTTGATCAATATCCTGTCTTCATGTTCTTCTATTTTATCTGAATATCAATATGTATGTCTCTCTCTTTCTCTCTCACCTGTCAAAAAGATGTCGATTCAAATGTCAAATGATACTGGATTAAAATAGGAATGCTCTTAAAATGTGAAAAATTCAATAATGTGCTCCTTGTTCTCACTTCGCATCTAAATGTATTGTAATTCTCATTTATATTCCTTTACCCCAATGCTGATGTTACAGTCGTTAAAGTCGTCGTAACTGCAACGCAGCCATTGAACTGGTATTTGAATTTTAAACGGTATTCACATCGATCCTAGAAAATCGATTGTTAACCCCTTGACGATCTCTCGTCCACATTAAGACGAACAGTTTTCGGAAGAAAGGACATTTCTTCCAACTTATTCATATATTCCCTGCTTTACATTTCAATTCGTTCAATTCTGGAGATTTTTATATGATAAAATCCGAAATATATATATTATTTAATCAATGCAGCTTTGAGAGCTCGTGTTCCATTAACTACCATCACCAAAATGTGTAGGTAATAATAATATAACAACAGACTCTGTCACGAGCTAACAACGGGCAAATAAACAATTTAACGCGATGTTTATTAAATTGTACATTTATACGTATTGCACTTAATTATGCATTACATATATTGCAACTAGTATTGATGCATTCTTTTGAAGTACAATCACAACTGAATTAAAATGAGAAGTATCATTTCTTTTGCAAAAGCTGTCTAATTCGGACACTGATGCGTACGATGCACGATGATTCGAAATTCCGAATTTGGAACTCATTTGCAATTAGTCAACCATAATGTAATTAGGATGAAGCATCATGTTCCGCTACTGAGAGATATGATTTTCAAACTGAATATGTATTCCTGAATACGTTCATATGTTCCCATGTTAATTAATTCGTTCGACCAACCGTCTATCTTGTATAATTTTGCGGAACACATACTCTTATTATCAAGTGGATAATCTGTCCAAACTCTTCGTTATTAACAAACTATTACCTTGCTCGCTACATTCGCAATAACTTATTTTGCTTGATGTACGTAGATGTTACATATTGTATTATGTAGTATCGCCAATCTTTTTACCTTACATTTATAAGTTCTATAAATCTAAATTTATAACAATCCAATTTGCATCGCTCACACGTAAAAGAAATTCTTCTATCTTGGAGTTGGAAGATGGATTCCTTAAAATTTTTATAAAGAGATATGATATTTCATTTGATAAGAAGAGTGTTTTATATTTTATAAGAACGACATAATAACATACTATATTATATAGTTTTCTTTTCCAAAATTTCTTGTTGGCACATTATTTGAAGCTTACCAATTCAGAACATATTGCAATTGAAATTAAGTAATAAGAGAAAGAAAAAGAGAGATTAGTTTATGCGAGAAACGTGATGACACCCATGGAAGGGAGAGGGCTAGAGAGTTGGTATGAAACGCGCTGATGTTTCCGCAAGCACCTAACTATCGGCCATTCATTACGGCAGCCGCTTCAGTGGCTCGGAGCCGAACTGCCGCAATTCATACTGTGACATGATGCTTGATAACAAAGGCGGCCCGGAGATCTCCCTCCTTATTAATAGACGACCGAGTCTGCCATAACTAAGGGTGGAATGGTTAAAACCACCTACTCTCTCGCCGATGAACGAAGATCGAGAATAATGTACGACGCGCGTCCTGCGGGTTTAAGCCTGCTTGATCCCAGAGGGAGGAAAACGGCAGTGCAATAATTAGAAGTGCATCACACACGAGTGCACGCGTGTGTTAATTCATATTCGTCATTAGCGCGCGAATCGTCGATCGATGACGGGATTAATTATGACACTAAGTAGGCTTAGGATTAATCCCTCGAGCTCTCGTTGTTTCGTGAATGCGGGTCCCTGCGCGACCCGTTACTACCGTAAAGCGACAGAAAAAGAAAGGCATTTCCGCTTTGACGGCGTTGTCGCGACACGCCATGATCGATTGTGACGTATCACGTTCATCAACTGCGAAAAGAGAACGGCACATATTGACTTTGCCCACTTTGAAATCGCTTTTTGACATTACGCCGCGATCACGCTTATCTTCTAGCCGCGATCTCTACTCGAACGCTATAGGCTTATACACGTACGTATCGCGCCATGTAATTAATTAAATTAATTCTACGTTTGCGATGTGTATGATCTTACGAAGCGATAAGCAATCTTTGTAATTGGAACACCAACCTGAACGCCCGTGATACGACAAACTTTATGCATAATCATGTAACATAACTAAAGAGTTAACGGATTATAAAGGGAAAGAGAAAATCTTTCTTCCGCCTTCATTTGTCACGTCTGTGAATAAATATATGTATTCGCATAAAGCTGTTCGCGGCTTTTAAAAATAATCTACCGAGGAAAGAGGTGGATACACGTGATCCGCGTCGAATCAGTCTGCTCGTTTATTGTCAACGTGGACCATCGTAGAAAGCGGCACTTTCTCAACGATCTTCTCTTTACTATACATATATCTATTTCGCTCGTAGCGCACGAGATTCACCATTGGACTATTATGACACGCGTTTGTCTCACAAACGAGGCTGGTAAAAGCAGAGATAAACTTCAACCGTGAATGAAAGTGATACTCACCTATTACGTTGCCGCTTACGAAGACCAGCGCTCCCCTTCGCGCACGTAGCACTAACTGAAAACTGGAAAAAATCTCTGCTCACTGATCACTTGTCAAACACGCCGGTTCCCCTCACAAAACACTGTTAATCGGCGCCCTTCGCCACTCGTCTCGCGTCGCGAGAACGAGCCCGCGTTCTCTCCGTTCTCGGCCGAGCGATCTATCGTTCGAAATCTCGTCGATTCGACGAGAGATACCTCTCGGGCGATTTAGCCCGCGGAGAATCCCCACGATTGATCCGGGGGCTCTCTCGGAGCACAGCGGGATGCTGCGGTCGCCGGGAGAACGAGAGCGAAAGGGAGACAGAGAGGATAGAGTCGCGCGCGCGGTAAAGGCGCGTGCGGTCCGGACACGGAACGTGAGTGCCGCTTTGGTAGAAGCGACTGAACCGCCAGGCCGGCGGAACGCGCAGGTCCTACGGAACGTCCCACGTCGAGCTCCGGCGGCAGAGCCAGCAGCGGACAGGTACTCGTCGCTCGGCGAGGGAAAATACTGCCGCCGTGTGCAACCCCCGGAACGTCGCCAAGAATTCGCCGCTTAATACGTTCGCCCCCGAACTAAAGGCCACGAGCCACGAGCGCGCGAAGGGCGGAAATGCGCATATGCGAGGGACTTCGGGGGATAGGGTCGACCGGATAGATAGCTGGATGGATAGGTAGAGATATCTTGCGTGTTCTGAAAATTAAATTCCCCGAAGAATTATTTTAACTATTTCGGAGCCGAAAGTCGTGGGGAGAATATACGCTTATATGCTTGCTCTTTGATCATCGTACGCGAAAATATATAATGCATTTTCGGATTATGTTATGTTATGCTATACGATTGAAATAATTGAGAGGCGGAATTATTTCATTAAAAGTTGATTGCGTCTACGTCGGACGTGCTGAAATACGAAACAGTGAAAGAGCGATGTATGGCACATGATTATAATGAGATTTAATGAAGTATCGGTTAATTGTGATATCTGGAAAAATGTCAATTAAATAATTAGATTTGCGATGATAATCTCATTTTAAAGCTTTTTTTACGCTCTACAAATTATATCGTATGACATTTTTACGTATGATCGATTGTTTTTGAGACATCGAACGAGAAAGGGAAATAAAAAAGTATAATATTTAGTTTTTTTCTTTTTACTCATTATTGTCGTCCGAAATTGCAAAAATGCTCCAAATGAAACTTGTAGAGCGTAAAAAAACCTACAATTTTTATTTGTTATTCATTTTATTTTGTTGAAAATTACGTCTTGTAGAGCGCCTCAAAGTGGAGAGTCGTCGCCATCGCGTCAGCGGCGCGTTTGTTACGTCGATACGCGGCACCGAACGCTTTCGCTAAGATTTTCGACTTCATTGACGCAAAAAAGTAACATAATAGGTGTTTTTATAGGATTTTTCCCGCTCTACAAGTTACGTTCAGTGATATTTTGGCGTACGATCGATAGTTTTCGAGATATCGAACGAGAAAAGGAAAAATTGAGCATTTTTGTTCGTTTTTTTTTCTATTTTATCGTTTTTCGCACACGAATCTGTATAAACGCTTTAAATAAAACTTGCAAAGCAATAAAAATCGTAAAATGTTCTTATTTATTACTTTCATTTCGTTGAAAATTCCATATCGCACTACGCAAAGTTGCAAATAAATCTTGCAAAGCCTGAAATTATTGTAGCTATTTTGAAACCGTCAAGTTTTCTTAAGGGAATCAAACACGTATTTGCCATTGCAGATAGTTGTTTTGAAACGAAAATTGTTTATTACTTAATAAATAACAAGTTATTCGTATCTTGAACGTTTTGGTCGTGGCTGATTGTCGCCATCGTCTTCTTGAAGTTGAACCTCATTCGGGTGTTGCTCGTCGTCTTCGTCGTCGTTGAAATAGTCAAGCCCCACCTGCGCCTGCTGAGCTACTGCAGTTAATTTCATGTAAATGCAAGGGAAACTGCAGTGGCTCGTCTGGTTGCCGAAAAGCAGGCATTAAATGTTCGATGATTTGCTATCACTGTTCCGGACAAACATGCCTGAATTCGATAACTCCGGCAGAAATTATGGCAAGTGAAATGGATGACTATTTCAACGACGACGAAGACGACGAGCAACACCCGAACGAGGTTCAACTTCAAGAAGACGATGGCGACAATCAGCCACGACCAAAACGTTCAAGATACGAATAACTTGTTATTTATTAAGTAATGAACAATTTTCGTGTCAAAACAACTATCTGCAATGGCAAATACGTGTTTGATTCCCTTAAGAAAACTTGACGGTTTCAAAATAGCTACAATAATTTCAGGCTTTGCAAGATTTATTTGCAACTTTGCGTAGTGCGATATGGAATTTTCAACGAAATGAAAGTAATAAATAAAAACATTTTACGATTTTTATTGCTTTGCAAGTTTTATTTGAAGCGTTTATACAGATTCGTGTGCGAAAAACGATAAAATAGAAAAAAAAAACGAACAAAAATGCTCAATTTTTCCTTTTCTCGTTCGATATCTCGAAAACTATCGATCGTACGCCAAAATATCACTGATCGTAACTTGTAGAGCGGGAAAAATCCTATAAAAAACACCTATTATGTTACTTTTTTGCGTCAATAAAGTCGAAAATCTTAGCGAAAGCGGTCGGTGCCGCGTATCGACGTAAACAACGCGCCGCTGACGCGATGGCGACGACTCTCCACTTTGAAGCGCTCTACAAGGCGTAATTTTCAACGAAATGAAATGAATAACAAATAAAAATTGTAGGTTTTTTTACGCTCTACAAGTTTTATTTGAAGCATTTTTGCAATTTCGGACGACAATAATGAGTAAAAAGAAAAAAACTAAATAACATACTTTTTTATTTCCCTTTCTCGTTCGATGTCTCGAAAACAATCGATCATACGTAAAAATGTCATACGACATAATTTGTAGAGCGTAAAAAAAGCTTTAAAATGAGCTCTGATTCGACCTTGTAACTTTATTAGAAACTGAGTTATCGCGGAAAAACGTCATTTTTTCACATTTTTTGCGATGATAATTATATTGGAAATGGTAACGGATTAAGCTTCGGCTTCGTAATGACTTATGAAACAAGTTCTGCATTGCCGCAGGATTTTCGAGCTCTATGGAATTTCGATTTAATTAATTAGTGCGGTACGTAGTAATCGGTGACAGATGTTATGGCTGAAGATCGATATAATAACGAATATCACGCGATGAGGAAATTCATTCGGTGTACGTTTCACGAAATCCGTCGTAATATCTCTATCTCTTTTCTGGGACCTCGGACCTTGCCATTTTTCTGGACATCCAATTATATCCGGTACGCATTTACGGACGAAATTTTCGTGCTCTTCGTGATTATCGCGTTTCTACGAATGTTCTGGAAAAGCTCCTCGCAATTAGTCAGTCGGTCGATATCGCGATTGCCGCACATTATTTGCAAAGGTATGAAAACAAATTCGCACTGGCATGTCTCGCAAAAAAAGAGAGAGAGAGAGAGAATTACTCTCTCCAATCTATATGTACATACTGCAAATAATACGATAGAGAGGTACTATTTATTCAACAAAATATATGTATGGCTCTGTAATATAGACATCATGCGGGGTTCGCGGAACGTTGCTTCGCCGCATATAAATCTCGCGTAAATGAATTAGCCGTTTCAGATCGGTTTATTCGCGAGTGTATCCTCTCCCTCGTAAAACTCGAGGAGCTTATTACTGGCTAATACTACTTCGCTCCTTATTTATGGCCGGACAAGGGCGCGCGCCGCGCTGCGCCGCGCCGCGCCGCACCGGTGTAATACGTGTGGCATGCGAATATCGAGTTGTGCGATTCACCATGCATAATATTAGCACGATATTATAGTTCCGCCGTGGATTACGGTAGGGGTCGGGCCGAATACCTAATAAGGATTTTACGACTGTCTAGGAAATCCGTGATTAGGTTCTCAACTATATAGGTATGCGAGCGGAGTCGCAACGTAACCATCGCTTGCGCGCGTTCGAGCATTCGTACACCATCGACATGCCGCCGGCTCCGTGTCCGGATATATTGATCCAAGACGAAGATGAAGCTCCAACGTATTGTTGGTGAAGCACGTTAGAAGCGCGTACACAGTAAAAAATAAAACGTAATTTTAACATTTTTTACATGTCCCAGAAAGTCCACTCTAAATTTTAAAATGACTCATTTATCATGTGTCACTTGTTGACAAATTAGAAGTGTTAATTAATTGACACTATACTTTACATTTATATCTGTTCTTTTGACTTTATTTTTCAAGTTATATTAACACATGATATTAATTATTTTACAGATTTTACTTAAATTATGTGTAATAGAAATATTTAATTTTAGTAAATTTAATTATTTTGTATGTCAAAGTTTACGATTATTTGAAAATTTACGTTTAACTTTTGTTTATGTGTTAAAATAACTTTAAGATGTGTTGATTTTTTAAAGTAATTGTGTTAAAAGAACTCAAAATAATATTTAATTTCTAAATGACATATATAAAGTGATAAGCTATCACGTTGACATAAATGTAACACATAAAATTGTTAAGAAAAAAATAACATAGCTATTGTATGTTAATTTTACATTGAAATAATAATCAAATTTTGGTAACACAATAAAATTTTAATATATGGACCGCTATGTACACACGATTTTTTACCGTGTATAAGCGAAGATTGGAACTTTGCTACGGAAAAATTGACGTGAAATTTCCTAGAATATAATATGCATCTTCTGAAATATCCTGGTATATGTTTGCCTGGATCAAAACACGCGTTTTATTATATGTATATCTGACTGTTAAATTAAAAGTTAATAGAGTCGGAAGTAAATTTCGTTACATCGTTGGTGGATTTCTTTTGTGGCAAGACCCAGGAGACTAACATACAAGAATGATAAAGCTTTTGCTCCCACAATTTGTTCATGGCACACGCATACCGTTTGCATTTAGATTCCGTGCCAGAGTTCACTTTACGGGTTTCATTTCACGTCCTTTGCCCCGTTTAAAGTAAAATAAGAAGCGGAATTTATAGAATTTTCGACAACGAAATCGTTCTTTCATCCGTTTCATCTTGCATTAGCCTTTCGAGGTAAAACCCGATGAATAAAGATATCCTGTTCTTACGGAACTGTGTTTTAAGACCGACAAATAATCGGCGCGCAGTTTGTTGAGTGGAAAAAAATATATAAATTTACAAAATATTATTAGACTGCAAAGATCCAACTCGATCGAAGATGCACTTCTCTATCTAATTAAATCAGTTTAGCAAACTAATTGTAAGATGAACATATAACAGATATAAACGGTTAATATTTTTAGTGTATACGATTAAATTTTTTATGTATTATTTATATATGGTGTATATGTGTGTGGATGGTTTCTTGTCTTCTATACATATACATATAAACATATATTAATATCCATATCTCTTTTAAAATTCAAATTTCGAATTAACTTAGAAATTATGAAAGTAGAATAATTATCAACTAAAGCATAAAAGTAAATTTGAGCCAAAGATATGTGAGCTTTAGTCGAAGATATGTTGACAGGTACCACATATAGATGATAAATACGTAATAAATTATTTAATCGTATACATTAAAAATATTAAGAATTTATATTCGCTATATATTTATCTTTTGCTAAACTGATTTAATTAAATAAAAAAGTGCCATCTTCGATTGGGCTAGATCTTTGTAGCCTAATAATATTTTGCGTGAATTTATATACTTTTTCCACTTAATAAACTGCGCAATTATTTGTCGGCCTTGAAACACAGTTTTCGTTTGGAACAGTAAATTTAACATAATTAAGTCAATCATCGATTTGTCGTGACACTAGTATTGTCACACTCTTGGCGGAATTTGTTAAGTTAAACAAGGAGCAATAAATTTCAGACTACATATTTTAAGAGCAATAAACTGTATAATCAATTTAGTACCAAAATCAACACAGCAAAGAATTTTTTTAACATACTTTATTCTTGTCGTGACTAGCACCGCGACACTTTTGGTGAACTTTGTTATATTTAACAACGAGCGATAAATTCCAAAGTAACGTATTTTACGAGTATTTGGTTAGAGAAATATGACATTTAATATTAAACTTATACGATTTATTTTCTATTTTCGGCCGTTTTGCTCTTATATGCGATTACTTTATTACGGTAGCAGGTATCAGTACATTTATAAATATTCAATATTTTTATTATCTCTTTGCACTATTTTAGGGCAATAAATTATGCCGTATATCTGAACTTTTTAGTGGTGGAGGTGCTATAAGGTTCACAGAGGTGAAGACAGCACTTTTCCATTTACTTGTTACAGTATTCACGTCGGTTTCACTTTATTGATTTAATTAAATTTATTATGAAACATTACAAGTTAATTATTATAGAAGGGAGAACATTCTCGGTCTCAAACGCGCTCGATACGCCGTAAAAGTGTGGCCTATATGAAAATTCCAATAATATTCGTCGTATCGTCAGGTAATTGCGCAACGGAGCATTCCGCGCGGAAATTGCCTAGAAATTGCGGAGAATACGGCATGATCTTACGGCTCGTCGGTTACGTTTGCGCGGGAGCTGTTTCACCCGCGGCTTATTATTGGATTTTCGACAAGTTCGAATACTTATTTAATAAGATTATTCCGGTGGGTGCCGCGAGAGTCTGCCGCGCTCGGGATCGTCGGTTCCTTGTTTCGCTGGTTAAACAGTTTCTCCATGACTGCGGCGTGGCGCCGAGTTCGCGTTTATCGATCTGCGTCCGCGCGCGCGTTTACGTTTTTTCGCATATGATTTATTAATGCGCGTACCGCGCAATGCTTCGTCTCAATTAGCGTCACCCATTCTCGCAGTAGCGGCTTTAAAAGTGATCGAGATAGGCAGTCGGTCAGAGCATCAAAAAATGAAACGCTTGGTGTAACCCATTTACAGTGAACAAAGTATTTTGCATTATTAATTTATAAGATACTATTATTTTATTTTAATTTGACAATCCATTTTTTTGTAATAAATATGAGATACGTCTAATTGTAAGTAAGAGAAAAGGAAAATGTATTGATAAAAATTCTAACACGCGCTGTGCGTAATGATAAAGAAAGGCGTGTACAGATAATAATATTAGGATCTCTATACGGCAAAAGAGGACGATCACTTTCGCTGTGTCGTGACACGCCATGGCGTTGTAATGATTTTATTTACGCCGTCATATATCATCGATTCACGGCTTTTCCTTTGCGCGTCACAATTAAAACGCAATGAAGCCCCTGCATCGAACCTGATTGAACGTGTCATAACCGCTGTTGCGAATTGCGATTGCTTACACCGATAATGCCATCTGCTTTACTTTCCGGTGCAATGAAAAAACTCATTTGCGAGCGATATGTTCTGCCTCATATAACGATACGAATATACAAGTGGCCAGCCCGTATCGCGTTCGATTTTAATAATCTGACGAATTTGTAATCACACATAGATCGACTATTCGAAATAATCCTTTTTTTTTCTCGTTTCACAGGTGTTTCCAAAATGTGATATTATCTAAGGAAACGAGAAGAGCCGGTGACAAGAACGAGGTAATGTAAATTCATTAATCTTGCTAAAAAATTAAGGAAACTTTAACACATATTAAAATAGTTTAATTTTTAGTTATTTAATTATTAAATTAAAAAGTTATAATTGAACTTCGAACTTTGGTCTCTGCATGGAAATGAGTTCGTGGAACCGGCAATTTCGAACAGTTACGAACTCACGGCACATTATAAAAAAATTATCGATAATTCCACGAAAAAACGTGCAAACATTTCTCCATGCGGCGAATAACTGCGCGAGATAGCCCTTTTCGTGATGAACGACGCGAATATCTCAGCGTCACTTTCGTATACTTTCCCCCGTATGCACCGAGGGCGGCTTATTTATGACTGTTGCGCCGATAATTCGTCATGCTACGTCGTTGCACAGGCCGCGAGCGCAATTAAACGCAATTTCGCTCGTGTGTGCCTGCAAGCGCAGCAGTTGCAGGCGCGCAATCATTGTCGCGCAGCGAAACTGCAAGCCGCACTCCGGTACTCCCGGGCGTTCGACTGCGACGCGACGTTTGCGGCGTGAAACTTTCGGCACGATCCAACGATTTCGCCGGCAAACGCCGTCGCGTGCTGCAATTACACCCGGGAGCGGCGCGGGCGTGCGGACGACGCGCTCGCCGAGTGTAACGGCAACGGCGATCGCCACTTTTCGAATTATTACGTGCCCGCTCTCGACCCGGAATACTATACTCGCGACACGTGCACTCATTGCGCTCGGAACACGTGCGACCTACTACACCACCACCACCGCGACCGACGGTGGTGAATATTTCGTACGCTGCCCCGGTTCCTAGATCTGCTGTCGCTCGAGGCGAGCAAAATCTTCCGCCGTCTCGTTATAAATACTAGGTCAGTTAGTGTTTCGATTCTTAGCTTCGACGATGGATTTTTTATATTTGTTTGAAAAATTAAGTCGATTTTTACTCTATAGTTTTTTTAACACTTTGCGATTTTTATATTTCAAGGATTCTTGAGGTGGAAAATTGATACGCAAAGTGCCACGGTTATTAGAAAGATACCGCTGTTCTAAGCAGATGTTTAATTTTACTGTCACCTAGAATTTGCGTACGTAAATACGCCGCGTAACCTCATAATTGTGGCGTTATTTTACCTGTGAAGGGCAGGCGCTCTAATTATTTATTTGACGGATAAAAATCATAATAATTGACGATGGGTACGAATAAATATATCCGCGTGGAGGTGATTTAAATGAAACGTGACGCAACGTCGGGGCTTTTCAGCGTGATAACTATTAATGTTCATTACCGCTTTTGATTTAATAACTTCGTCGCAATTTCATTGAATATTAAAAAGACATCATGACATAATGGGCTAAAGCCATTTTTGACATGTATAATATAACCGTGACGTTACGTGCATAAATGTTACGGCGCATTGTTCGTTCGACGCACTTGACACCTCTCGACGTACAAACGAGAACGATTATTGAATCCGAATTAATGATTAATTTTGCTTGTAAATGAAGATATACGCTGGCGATGCATTATGTATTAACATTATCCGACGTGAGGTCGGAACAAAAACACGTTTCGGCTCTGTGACGAGCGCGATCGGTAATGATGTTATCAGTGCGAGCGGCGGCGGCGGCGATGGAAGCGCGGCACGCTTTTAGTTTATAAAGCGGGCGAATTTCGAACAAAACGCGACGGAAGCAATTCGACCGCCACTAACGTTGCCGTTTTTCAATTTATTACAGAATGATCTGTACGGCGCGGTAACGTATGCGGCCCGCACACACCATCATTGTTGCGCTGAAATACGCGTTATCCCGCCGCATACATTCGTATATATCTGCCGCTCACAAATGCGCATCGCATTTGCGTTGCATTCGTTCGTACGTTTCCGAGCAAACAACCGCATGCGACTGTGGTTAGCGACCGGCATAGTTTAAACCCTCATTTACCGATAAGGATTAATAATTAATTTAGGACTTATAATTGATGCATCGCATATCATGCGAAGGACCGATAAATCCGACGCAGCCCTAATAATAAATTTCAATATATTGCCGGCGCGTCAATACAGTCTTATTTAATCGTTCGCTCGTTTCATCAACACACATTATCCCCGATAAGAGAGGCAAAAAATGGAATTTCTGTTTTTTCAGCGCGACACCGAAACCGGATGAATGCGACGGAAACGTGCGCGTATACGACAAAGGGCGTTTTATAACAAATCCAGTTCACTATTTTTCCACGGTTATAAATACGAAATATATGATAACAGCTGCCGGTATAATTATTTAAAATTCCCTTGAAATTCGCGATTAATCGATTATAATTATACCGCAGATAAATAAGATCACACACGCGTACGTGTTTACATCATGTTATCATACATGATATCGCGGGAAAGATAGGTAAAATAACGTTGATAAGTTGATCTCGTTATTTATTAATTGTGGATTTTTTTGCAAGAATATATTCATTAGTACAAAATGTAGCGGAAATGTGTCGTGCTTATTTAAAAATTAAATAGGAAAGACATGCATAAAACATTAGTTTCTAAAAGATAGCATACCTGATACCGATATTGCTTCAATCTAAAATGAAATTCATTTATTACATTTCCTCTTTACCCAATTTCCATTTTCCATTTTACTCTTCGAGGTAGCGCGTTAAGGCCCGCCAATCGTAGTCTGCGGTGCCGAAATTGAACTGCACTTTGATGCGTCATCGATCACAATGACGAGCGAGGGCGAGAGCGTTTCGCGATATTTGGAAATGCGACGCAAACGAATTGAACCGCACCGATCCCGCCGAATAGCGATGTGCAGTTTTTTTTTTTTTTTTTTTATACAAAAGGTCATCGAATTTCACCAGCAAATATTTACCGCCCGCCACGTTGCCGAATACCTGACGGCTGTCGCAACGCAACGCATCGTGCGGCATCGTCGAGACATTGCACACGGATTTTGGTATTTCGACGATGCAGCATGCCAAACTCCTC
Organism: Temnothorax nylanderi; assembly: GCF_030848795.1. Lineage (NCBI taxonomy): Eukaryota > Metazoa > Arthropoda > Insecta > Hymenoptera > Formicidae > Temnothorax > Temnothorax nylanderi. The sequence continues at coordinate 124,683 of NW_027249479.1, read as the reverse complement.
GAGCGTGCAGTTATGCCGAAAAACCGTGTGTGCAGTTCAGGCGTAAACATATCTTATGCCGGGTACTCACTAGGACCGTGCAACGTGCAACGCAACGGTTGCTGCAACTGAGTACGTCTTATTTCGGAACAAACCTATTGTGAAAAAATTGTAGCAACCGTTACGTTGCACGGTCCTAGTGAGTACCCGGCCTTAGATGGTTGCTGCCACGACTAGACAAATTCATATGTGTGTGTCGAGGTGTGTGCGTAATATTTCTAAAAACCAAAATTTTTAAAGTTCTGCCAAAAAGATAAAAATTGTCAATAGCGAGCTTGGGCTTTCAGAATTCTAAAATAATAATCAGGGGTCCAACTAGAAATATTGAAATTCCATAGATAAGCAATAATCGGTAGTATTTATTTGATTAGTAAACAAGATTTTATTTTCCAATTGTTATACAATCTGTTATACATTTTTATACAACCATGTATTTTAACGAAAGTTTCACACGCATCTCTTCATGTAACGAGCTCCAAAATGAAACTTTATGTAAGATTTTCCCGACCATAAATCCCGTCGTCGTTGCGGCGAATAAATTTCTGTCTCGCAGGAATGGACGGAATGGAGAGAAGCACGACGTTGGTGCGTGTTGCAGTTCGTCACGCAATATTGTTGTCGTCGGCGTGTAATCTCATTTAACATGTAGTCGGATGAGCGGAGAAATTTTTGTGGCCGGGAAAAAACGCGTGAAAGTAACGGCTGCAGCGGTTTGCTCCTCGAGACATTCGAGAGCCTGCAGAAGTCCAGACTCTCTGCACCCACCGTTCTCGGTTTCCCCGGCATTCCCGATTCTGGACGACGGCGAAATGCGGGGAAGGGGGCAAACGTACTCCCAGGGGAGTACGGTTACCTGGAACTTATGACGTTACGGTTCGACAACCGAGAGTACCTACGTAGTCGCTCTTTCCGCATCCTTGAGCTGCGAGACTTGGGTTCTCTCCCTGCACGATCTCGTCGTATTCACGAGTACCGCGCTGTGTTACAGCTGTGGCGTACATACACGTATGCATAACGTGTCCTCGTTTTCGCTCACGCAGCAGGGAGACGAGAGCGTTTCCGGAGATTTCGCCGAGCGAGACTTTGCGCGAAACCGCCTCGGCGAAATTCGTATGACATTGCAGTATGACGTTTTATTGAAGTCTTACATAATGTTGTGATTATGGGTGTGTATATGTGTGTGTGTATAAGTAAGTTTTGACAGTAGCTTTAAAGCTAGAAGTACTGGTAATACTATCGAGCGTATGTTCTCTTTCTTTTTATCTTCCCTCAAGTAAATCCCGAATTTTCGTGTGAGGCCTCTCGCTGCTTTCTATTAAAATATTGATCCCAAGTTTGTTACCGTCATCAAAACGTTTATAATATACATAATCTAACAAAATTTCTGACGATGTATATTATAATATTGCGTTTCTAAGCACGTAAAGATGTCTTGCCTGGAAAGAAGAAATCTCAAACGAAATTCTGGAAATGTCCGACTTGATTGAATCCCATAAATCCCATAAAATTGGACACAGGCACGTGTTCAGAGAGAGAGAGGTGGGGGGGGGGGGGGAGAGAGAGAGAGAGAGAGAGAGAGAGAGAGAGAGAGAGAGAGAGAGAGAGAGAGAGAGAGAGAGAGAGAGAGAGAGAGAGAGAGAGAGAGAGAGAGAGAGAGAGAGAGAGAGAGAGAGAGAGAGAGAGAGAGAGAACTAGAGAGAGAGAGAGGGGGGGGGGGGGGGAGAGAGAGAGAGAGAGAGAGAGAAAGCTTACTTGGCAGAACCAGGAATTCGGTTGCACCTGCGAACGACTTTATTGCTCCTGGAGGAGCACAATTACCGTGCCAACATCGCCTCTCAGACTCCACGTCCGGCAATTTAGAAGAGTATTTTTTCGATGGACCAGATTGATTCTGAGAAAACTAGAGTCCCAGAGGCTTATCGAAGGTCCACGTCCTTACTTTCTTTTCATTTCTGTTACTCCTTCTCTCCTTGTCCTTCCTTGCTCTTAGCTTGTTCTTACCAACCAAAACGAGTTACCCTTTGAACAATCGGCTGGTAGTATTACTGTGCGAGCAAGCACGATGAGATTCCTTAACCTGAATAGCTTAAGGAAATCGATTCGAGCGAGCGAAAATAGAACGAACAATTCGCAGTCATATGCAGTCACCGATGATTTATAACATCATCGAATCCTTTTTGGCGTTTAATATCAGGTCAGTCAATAAATTCATGTAATTGTGATTCCGCAGATATTTTGGCGTAATAAATTCTTGGATGGAACAGAAAAATATTGTCAACAAAATGACAAAGAATGTACATAGCGGATTAAAAAAATAATATTATAAAAGTATCATGAGAAGAGAGAGCAGATCTCACTTCAATGATATATTTGAGATGAACTGTAGAGCAAGACTGCCAAGTAAGGGAAACTAACAACCAATTAAGTGCGCATTATAATTGAAGGGATGAAGGTTGAAGGTACCGCGACAATCGATATTACTTCCACGGCGAATGAACATCGACATTGCATGATGCAGACCTATGAGCGGACGAGCATTTAGCCCGGGCTTATCCCGAGATCTCGGTATATTCGCGGTAATACTCGGCCATTTATAACCCTGCAGTTAAAGGGCATAAATCACGAGGGAAAGTAAATGTACGCACATTTAAGTTACTACCGCGGACGCGTGGTGTACGTGCCATTTCGCCATTGTTCCGACGGCCAAGATTCACGGCGCCCTGCTTGCCCGGCTTTTGGAATATGATCTTGCTCTTTAGTACATCGAGAGAGCAGGCGGAATGGAGAGAGAGAGAGAGAGAGAGAGAGAGAGAGAGAGAGAGAGAGAGAGAGAGAGAGAGAGAGAGGGAGGGAGGGAGGGAGCCGCATTTGCTTGAAGCTTTTCCCGCAAACAACGTAACTCGTGGCGAAATTGTACTCGACATTTTAATACGATTAGCGTTACGATGAAATGCTTCTAATAGATCCTTCATGCGCATACATTATTTAGTAAAATTGTGGCTCACGAGAAATGGGGTTTGAAACGATTGTTACATTTCTAAAATTGCGTTAATAAGACAATATAGATACGGTGCCGAAAACTTGTTTTCGGATTGTTTTCAGATTGTAACGGAACTTTCTATTGGTTACGTAACGACTTTAAGTAGAAAAATTGCGGGAGTTCGAAAATTGATCTCTACGCATGGAGTTGAACGACGTAGACGTGTCTGTGACCAGGTTGAAAATGTATATTAGAGCGGCGAAAGTTACAGTGGAACTAATTTGACGCAGTGGGCTCCTTTGGTTTCACGGCCTGTGAATCTCAATTTTATGTACGAACTTGTTCAGCGAGTTGCTCATTCAAGTTGGAATTAGGTGCACTCTTAAAGAGATATTTAAGTAACCATGATAGGTACTCGTTACGACACGAAGGTAAAATCGCAGAGTTTATGAACGATATAGAATAAAATATACATCTAATATTAAATACATATTCCGCGAGAAAAGAAATTCATTAAATTTTACAATATCTAATACAATCTTTAAACTGTTGCAGTTTGTAACGATATCATCACTATTACTTTAATTATTACAAAAATGTAAATTTTAGTAATTCAGATGTCCGAAATATTCAAACTCTCGGTTGCGACAGTAGATATCGAGAGAAATAGGGAAGGAACGATGTTGTCGTACCAGAATAATCGGATGTTTAAAAATTGCGCGTAGAATCCGCTCGTACTGGTCAGACTAGCGTCACAGCGGTACCGAAATACCGCTGATTCCGTAGAACGAAAATATACAGCTCTCGGTGAGCCGGCCTTTACGGAATATCGATCTCGCGTGGCACCAGAGGTGCACCTCGTGCCTCCGAGGTTTGCTACAGTATTAAATGTTGTTGTAGGACCGCTGACACGGTACACGACGACGTTTCGCGACGCGGAATATTACGGAAAATTTACTCCGACTGCTGCACACGGAACGTTCATACATAGTTGCGTCATGCGCTCCCAAGTCATTCGTTAGAGAAATCGCCTCGGATGGAGAGAGAAAGAGAGAGAGAGAGGGGGGAGGGGAGAGAAATAAAAATAAAAACTTATTTTATTCTGGAAAATATAATCTTCAACAATAGAATATGATGCAGTATATAATCAGGGATATTAATATGCCATCCGATCACATTTATTTCGTAACATACGAGTCGCTGATTCTTTCTGTTTCCTCACAATGAAGTAGTTAAGTTACATCGTTAATTATACAAGGGAAAAAATATATTTCTTAAATGTCTTAGAGAAAACCGCTGAGTAAGAGCTCGCTGAATGACATTAATGCTCGCGTTTGTACAATTCTGAATAGTAGATAAACGTGTCCTATATAGGGACCGTACATTTCAATCAAGGAATTCAATTTAAAAAAGTATTTATGTCAAGAGGGTAGGGAGAGAAAATCTTTCACTAAAATGAGGGATGCAGATTCCAGGGCACTGCATATATTAGGAAATATACAAGACAAAAGTGTGTAAGATAAAAAATGAGAGCGTTGAAGGCGGAATGATATTTTAATTTCACGCTTGAAATATCGCGAGTGAAATGTGCGCAGCACTTTGATATTATGCGCCCTTCGGGCAAAAAAAGTGATGTAATATACTCGACAACGGCACAGTTGACATCGTGTCGTGTTTGTTAACGGACAAAAAAACAGGGCAAAAATAATTTTTATTAAATTGCCAGCCCGTTGCGGAAATTTCGATATTTCGTTTCGCCCGTGATACGCACGGAATTATGAAATATCCCGAATTAAGCGGCGAATTTTTTCAAAACTCCCTGTGATCTAGAATTAGGACACGTGTTAGCGTTGCGTTTCGCATCGCGGCGAAACGACCGTCGCGAACGAGGAGATCGATAAAGTGACAAATTCCCGGTGTAAATTTCGGACCAGGTATCCTCCACGCTCGAGAGAGACTCGAATGGACTCTCTCTCCACGTCTCTTCATTAACTCGCATTAAAATTAATATCCTGCCATATCAGACGTTCTGTGTATCCGTCTTCGCGGATGCTTCACGATGTCGTGAATTGACGAACCCGGTCTTCGTTTTCGCTCGTTCCGCCCAGTCGCAACGCTGCTCTTTTACCGATCGTTATACCCTCCATCGCTCATTCATGCGGGCCGCGAAGTCCTTTTTGTTCGTTCCCCCAATTAAGAGTTTGCTTCACGAGCGCGAGTGACATTGCGGCTGTCGGTTAACGACGAGGTTGACAATGAAGAAGATTTTTAGATGGGGTAATTAATGATTCGCCCACTATTCGCGATGCAGTTATAATCTCCGGCCAAGTCCAATATGCATATTGAATTCTTTATTCTTTGTTTCTTAATCGTTCCATTCGTTATTCCTCACAATTTCATTGTAGCTCCGCTAACGTTACTCAATTATTATTATTATTATGAATCTAGTTTCGCGGTGTTATCGTTAGTTTTCCTTCGAGTGTTTTGCGCATCTCGAGGAAATTTATATACAGCATTTCATCGTCGAGATTTAAATCCGACGCGGACGCGGGAGAGGGGGAGAATAAAGTTTGCAACGGCGAAGGGTGTTTGCTCATCTCGTTGCAGGTGCATACCTGCGTAACTAATCAAAGGTACTTCGAGTTAGCGCGGCGTTCACGATTTATATTCATTAAGCGGTAAGGTACACGGCGCGAAGAAGTTGCGAGGCCGGAAAGTTTGACGACGGGGTCGTTTCATAAATCGCTTCGTCCGGACTTCTTTTTTCCAGCTGGCATAGCAGTCCTTTCACATCGAATAGTCAATTTTTTCGAGACTTTGTGTATGTATCATGCGTTTTTACCTCGTATTGATTTTATTGGAATACCATGCCAGTTTTTATGCAAAAGTCACCCTTGCAGACGACGGGCGATTAGAAACGGTTGGAAACTTTTGAAGAAACTTACTCTGTTTACTGACCTGTAAGGGCGCGCGCAACTTTTTAACATAATTATGTAAACTAAATTGAATGGGATACTACTTGCCGAAGAAGAGAAAATTAAAAACTTAAAGGAAGAAATAAAAAGTGTAATCTCGATGTATATCCACGGTTTTTATTTGAAAAATTAAACGGGCAATTGTGTATCCTGGACGTACATGGCAGCATGCAAGAAAATAAGTCACATCGAATTAGTTTCCTTGTAGGCCATCAAAAATACCGGCTTTAAGTGACATAAAATAGCGGCGAGTTACCGTTGCAGAAGGTAAAAGCTTTTACGGGAAATGAGCGCGGGGGTTGCCCTTCCGGTTTGCTGGCTCGCCAGTAGAAACGCTTTACGCCGACGCTTAAAAGCAAGCGGGTAAGCGACTGCAACTAGGCGGTGGGTATTAAGCGTAATCGATAATAGGTATCGACGGGCGGACGGGGAATTTCCGCGATCATAGGAATAAAGTCGGACAGTGGTAAACGTCGCGCTATAGTCAGACGGCGACCAATAAACGCGGCAGCCCCGGGCAGGCGCTGCGGCGGCAGCCAGCCGGCCTGTAACGACGGGCCCCGTAATGGCCCGCCGTGAAGTTGTAACGTCGGACTAATGGCGGCGATTAGTAGAAGTCAGTACGTTTTATCCTGCGGCGCATAGAATTTCAATAAACTCCCGCCGGGTGCCGGCGAGGCGAGAGCCGCGGCGGGAGGGCGGGAGGGAAAGTGGCGTACCACCGACGATTCTCACATAGTTATAACCGTAGACGCCTCGAATCCCATTTATTCGGCCTTATCTAGAACGGACATGTCCGTTCGCGAATAGCACGCTCCCACCGCGAGATAATTAAAATTAGCTTATCTCGCCGGCGAACGGCTCGCACGCGGATAGGATCGGCAATAACATACACGCGCCAGCGCGAACGAGGTTTTCTTTAATCATCGGCTCTAAAGGATGGGGCTAGCTGCGCTCTCCTCCGTCGATGATAATCGCCGGGCGGACGTTGCAAGCGCGTTATTTCACCGCGGTCGACGTAACTTATTGTTAGGATCCCGTTACAAACACGCGTTACAGTACGACGCGCGTACGGCTATATACCAACGCCGACTATATCCAGTCATCTGAGAACGTGCATTAAAGTCGTGCCAGATAAAACGTCCTACTTGTCAGCGATTTTTCAACGAAAGATAGCACCGGGGTTAGAGTAAGAGCATTTCCATTTCCATTTATGCTTTAGTGTCGTCGCGATATTTTTTTTTAGATAAAACCGCGCGATGCGAATTTTTGATAGCTCGCAAGCCGTTCCCATATCCCGCCGCGATTCTCCATTTTCGAAGCAAGTATCTTCGTTAGGTTAACGATACCGCTCCGCCGATATCCCATTACGAAACTTGGCGCATAATTCGCGGAAAGTTCGCGTATCAGGGGATATAGCTTTGATCAAAATGGTACTTGCGCGCACTTTATGCATAGTACCGAATAAAGCGACAAGCACACAAGCATATCGAATCGATATTTATTTAACGTTCTCGTATCGTAATCAAAACGCGAACGTGCCTATAATTATCATGCGTCTTGTCGCGATTCGACGTTCGCTATATCGAGCAAAGGTGTCGCAGGACTAAGGCATGGACTAGCCACAATGCGGCTACCGGAACCAATGCAACAGCTGGTATTCGACAAATTGGTGGAACCTGTCAACGGGATGTCAGCTACACATAGATACGTTGACAATCACATTTATCTCCGGACGGATAATAATAGAAACTTCGCGACGTGAAAGCCGCAAACGAATGAAATAATGGCTATTGATTGATAGGAACGACCCGATGACGGAAACTGCTGTCTTCCTTCAACGAACTAATAATTGCAAAAGGCATATGAATGTTTAAACGTGTCGCAAATATTTAATCCGTATTTTCTAGCGTTTTATTTAATTAAGGAACACATGTTAATTTAATGAGTGCGGTTATTTAGTAATTAAAAACTGTAAGTCAGGCACTTATCGTAAGTGCCTCGTATAATATTATACAAACTTGTTAATACGACAAATTTTCTCTGAGCAGAATTTTTGTCGTATTATGAAAAGTGACATAAATAGAGAATAGTCTCATTATTACGTAATCGTCAATTCGCTTTCTTTCGAAATGGTACAGGGAATTTAGCGCAATTTTCTCCCGTTAACGGCAGCAGTAATTATGAAAGCGCAACTGCTCGTATGCCATTATGACGAGATAAACCTGCGCGAGAGATCCATAAATCCCTTCAAAGAATCCTACTACGTTCTTTTATGTCCATTCTCCGTAGAACTCGCGGCTTTTCTTTCGTCGATGCGCATACTCGGGGGATAAGCGGACACGATCTCTCTCAAGGCAGAGAATTTTAATCCATTCGGAGCTTATACGTATGAGCATTAGCCGAGTGAGGAAGTTGATGATGCGCATTTTAATGCACTTCAACGAGTGTACTTCATGATATTATGATTGCACTTTATGCGATTATCTTTTTGAAGACAATCTTAAAAGAATTTGCTTGTCCTGAGAAAATAAATTAGTAGGTTTTTGTTTCTAAAGATTTATAATCTATCTCTTAAGGATATATATTTTATGTATTTCTTTTCATTTCCGTTAAAGATTAAAATATCTTCGAATTGTAAAGATGGCCTTCGTGTAATGCTTCGAATTATATGTGCAAGAACAAGATCTCGTAATGGCATCCTTTAAAAAGCCAGTACAACGTCTGAAACTCGTGCAAAGTTTCCGCAAAGTCTCGCGGACGTGCCGATCCAGCGTACCGCTACGAATGTTGTTATCTCACAAGTTTGTGACTCCAGAGTGTAGTTAGAGCAGGATACAAGCGATGAAACAACGAAATTTCAAAGAGAGATTTTCTTTCTTGGGAAAATCTTCGTGGAAGGTACGCTTCTTTGCCGCTTCGGAAAATGGAATATAAACGGAATAAACCTCTCATTACAGGGAAATAAAACACGCAGAAAGTAGGGCAGATTTAAAATATACACAGTAAAAAATTTTGTGTCAATGGAAGTCCACTCTCAATTTTGTGTTAAAATAACTCATTCATCGTGTTATTTTTGACATTTAGAAATGTTATATCGACATTTATAACATTTCTAAATGTCAAAAATAACACGATGAATGAGTTATTTTAACACAAAATTGAGAGTGGACTTCCATTGACACAAAATTTTTTACTGTGTAGACACTGGATTAACCTTATTTATTTAACTTTTCTCTTGCATACAAAAATGAAAGGCACTTTTTCAGTTTCATCTTTTATAAACAATATTTGAAATAGAGTTCGAAACATTTCGATACTATATTATTAAAGGCATTAGCTCAAAATGAAATATTGGTTCATATATCTTCAACTTTATTACATATAGGTACATACATAGATACATATAGATAACCTGTTTCTAGAAATTCCCTCATAATTTGTCAGACGTATGATTTGCGCGATTTTAGTTTATTTTATGTACTTTGGCGAATATTTCAAAGTTAGCCACTCGATGACAAACGGACGAAAATCCGAGTAAGTCGAGCGTTCCGTTCTTGAGATCTCGGAGTAGCGCAACATTGCGCTTTGCTCGGCGCAAGTAGCAATCCTCGGAACCCGTCGCAGGTGGTACTCCGCACTCTGGAGCGTGCATATCGCAGAAAGTCCGTCCAGTGCCAAAGTTAAATTACGTCCAGAGCCGCTTCGACATCCTTCCACCCTGATCCACGAACATAACGAACAAATTGCACGGAAGTTAAGACGACTTTAACTGATTGCCGTGCGCCACTTATCCTTCGGGAACTGATATGGAGAGAGTTTGAGAGGCGGGTAAAAAGGGAGGGTTTCGGTAAAAACGAAACGACGCAGCGGTCTCGACCGAACGCGGCGTCGAGTTGAAACACAACATTGCCGCGGCAGAGCGGGAGATACGAATTGACGTTGAAAAAATCTGACCCCCCGTCGGTCATTTAATTATTCGGTAGCGAGCGCGGCACACAATGTGTGAAAGTACGTTTCCATTAGTCGCGCGAAATTAGTGGGCCGCTCGCCGCAATTTTCGATATTTCGCGTTGGGATACTTCTGCACGCGCTAATTCGCCGCCGTAATGACGCTATTACGAAAAATTTGCCAATTATAACGTGTCTGCTGGGTGCTTACCGGTCGGATATTCCCTGAAATTATCGTCCCGCTGGTTGAAACGGGCTCTCTCCCGCTACTTTTATATCGTGCCGCTTGTACATACATGCTGGATTATTATGCGAAGGTTCGTAACCGCGCGTTACGCGCCTGAACAAATAGAGGAACGCGTAAAGCGCGTCGAGGAAAAAGCTAAGCAGTTTAATCACCGCGAAAGATTCTCCCTCAACAAGGGCAGGTAACGTTCCACCGGTGATTGTAATTTAACGATCGTCTGTAGTCGCGCTCTTTATTACCGCGCGCGGTGGACGGCCGACATCCACGGTATTTCATCTCGAGTTCATTAATATTCCCGTCCGGGAACGGCGCGGGCGGCGGCAAAGGCGGCGGGCGAGCCGTATGAGGCGAAGAACGGGAGAAGAGGCCGCGCGCGCGATTTTATATGTCGGGACACGTGGCTCACCTGATGTACGCGCCAAGTTCGTTGCGCGTTCATTGCTGAGAATCGGTAACACATCGGCGTCCTGTCTGCCGCCGCTAAGTGAAATTCTTGAGAAGTTTAATTTAATTATACGTGACTTCGGCCGCGCGCGAGGCGATTAATCCTGTCCTACCAATAATCTCTCGCATAAGATCAAATATCCTCCTGCCCCCTCCTCCCGCTCTCGCTCTCCTCGATCAGTGGTATCCCATTTCGCCTTTCACGCCGCGGCGCCGGCGTCGATGAAAACTTTGATGGAGAATATCTCACGGAATAGCGAATGCATCCTTGGGATAACTATATGAGATATTGTTAAATTTCGAGGGCGCGTCTGAACAATTATCACATCGCTTAGGAATTAGAACGTGGAAAAATGTGGAGTGTACTTTAGATTCACGATTTAGAAGCAAGCGAAGCATGTCGCGCGGCAGCTAGGCGGTCTCGCCATTGTCCGAAAAGCTCGCATAAGAATGTACAGGCGCGATAAATTTCGCGTCTGTCGTCGACTCGCCGACTTGGCCTTAATACGCGTGACAAACGAGCGATATTACATTGGTCAAGCGAGGACCGGTTGAAACCCGGCGATTTGTTACCTTTTGCGGTCACGCCGAGACACTCGCGACCATTGTCTCGAAGAAACCGTAAATTGCCCGATCTTTAACATAATTCACTGGACATCTGCTGCAACCGTCGCGACCTGAAGTCGATTTTGTTGAGGCGGAGGGTCCTCACGCCAAGTTTCAAGAGGCGTCTAGAAAATAACCGCGGCTACGAGCGCGAACGTCGCGACCTGAATTTAAATTCACGTGGGAGAGGGTCCTCAAAATTTCAAAACAACCGTCGCTCTAATATCGCTCAACGTCATTTCGCTCTTAATGTCCACGATGAACAGACCAGGTTTTCATTTGCAGTATGTAATATTTCTGAAATACCGTCGCTTTAGTTTGCGGACAAATTTAAAATGTGCAATTTCAATTAATTTCATTTACGATTTTTTTAATGGATATGGAAAACGAGTCGTACGAAAACCACGAGTAAAATCTTTTAATAACCAGATTTGATTCTGGAATCGTTAAAAAGAGCGATTGAGAGAGAGAGAGAGAGAAAGTTAAAGGGAGAGGGGGATATGGATTTGCACAGCTGAGATACGGTCAGCATTCGGGATTTGCTGCGCTCTCGGTTGGGCAGGTCGTGCACACATACGCCCGCATGAGGCTTCATAGTACCTTCGCACGTGTCCCAGAAAGCCTCACGGTATCTCAGTTTGACCGTCAGTCCAGCAGTAAGCGATGTTAAATGAGTTAAGCTCGTTCATCAAGCGAAGCAGCTCAGCCTCGCTCGCGCTCGCGCTCGCGCCATTACGTCGTTTAAAGCCGTTTACAAACGTCTACTCCCGAAAACTCTACTCCTCGACGCGGTCCTTCATACGGTAAACGTGCCAGAATTTTCGTGACGAAGCTTAATTCCAGCTGGATCTTACTTTAGAGTTAGAAGCTGTTATATATCCCACGCATATTCGCCGCTTTACTTGATGCAGTTGTGATATATATTTTGTATATAGCTTCAAATTTTATATATTGTATATTCTACTCTATCCATATAAAACTTTATTAACGAATGCTGATTATTATTAGTTATCAGAAATACAAAAATATCGAGATAATATATAGGTTTCAAATTATGAGCAATTAGAGTTGATTTATATGGTATTGCATAAAATATGGTTTTTCAGGTCCATAATTATATTTATGCGCATTTGATCTCTTTTTTGTTAATATCTGTCTATTATTGATTTTTACATGCAAGTAATTTTATTAAATAAACATTTGAATAAATAATTAAATTATACTTGACGTGTGATGAATGAATTACTAAATTTAATTTAAAATTAAACTAATAAAGTTTCTTTATTTGCAATTAAAAAATAAAAGTTAATTTATTGTTAACATCTTAATATTTCTAATATCTATATTTTTACGTTTTAACTGAAATTACGTAATTTTTATAAATCAAAGAATCAAAACAAATCGTCATTTTCTTGCAGCAATTTAATTTCGCGCGTATTTTTGATTTTTCAAAAATTACATAATTCTTGATTTATTCAAGTCACGCAATTGCATTCTTCTCGGAATGTAAAAATTTAGGAAAAATAATGACAAATATATAAATTGAAGTACAGAAATATATTTTCGAACAAAGATAGGTATGTATTTTTATTCTTTAAATAAATATTAAACATGCGCTAATGCGATTCATATCAAACTTGTTTGAAAGGTATAAAAAATAGGGTATCTGTGACGTACATTCCTTTCGTAGTAACTAAATGTATTTGGTACAATTAACTATTTCGGTATGAGAACAAAGTTTGGTATGCAGCCTTGGTCTTGGTTTGGTATTTATTATGACGTATGGTGCACTGTGTTGTGATGTAAGGAGGTCGCCACACTGCTATTAGTGCTATTTGTATGTTGGCACTCGAGCAAGTACTTAGTGCCGTTCTGTGTGTCGTCGCAGTAATATCCCTTGAAACGCGATAAATTTCCTTTGAACAATCAACAATCTTTTTGCTCGCTTAATTAACTCGTACGATAAATGAGTCGAGTACCGAGATAATAATTATATTATTTATTAAAGCAAATATATTTTTTCGCGCGATTTTCTTTGCGATTTCTTCGAAATCGAAGTAATAGGGGATTTGAATTGCGTTTATTCGTGTGATAAGCATATGCTTTAAAAATATTTGGGTTCAAATGTATGTCACATCATGCTTCAAAGTTTTCGTCAATTTAGATGTAATTCCCCGACTGTTTCCCGATCGAGGACATGAAGTAACATACATACACGTAAGTGCAGTTACGAGTTTGAGCATGCAAACTCTACGCGATACCATTGTTCAACTTCGCTTATAACTTGAAAAGTATTGTAACACATTTTCGTATCAAGATTCTTGGTTGTAACAAATATATCTCTATACATCTTATTAGAATATATTCTATTAAAATATTGTACAGTGGTTATGAAAATGCAATGGTTATGAAATGAATAGTTTGAAATATAAAGAACAAAAATTCGGCATTTGGTTTTCAATATGTTGTAACGAGACATGATCGAATAACAGAAAGTAATAATACATCGAGTATTTATTAATAATTTCTTCTATTTCATTGGATTTCGCGATGTGTTGATCGGAAATGTGCAAAGTCCGAAATGCGATAATTCCAATTTGATTAATGCACGATCATAATTAATCATATTTCCACGAATGAGTATGTGTAAAAGTGAATGCAATGAAGAAATCTGGGCAGAGAAAGATGTTTATAGAAAACATTGGACGACAACGAAACAATTATCAGAGGTTGCTTTATTATAAATTTATTATTTATATATTATTCATTACACATTTGCATATTTCGACAAGCTGCTTGCTTCTGTTATATAGAATTTTGAAGTAACATGCTTTACTTTTTTTTGTCGATACACGAGAATGCGAAGACATATGTTATCGTAGAATAACAATGAACAAAGAACGTCCGGTGACAAACGATCACGGACGATTTACCGTCGCTCTGTCTCCGTGCCCATTTAATTCCGTGGGAATTTGACTAGTGGATGTAAGCGTTAACTTTAGTGCTGCTTCACTACCGCTTCTCCGCTAAAGTAAACGATGACGCTGCGTAACGTATAAATTTCGCTCTCCGCCTTCGGCGCGTCAGGACGGAGAAGCATTTCCGCTGCCACGCGGCTGAAGACTCTTCCACTGCGTGTTTGCACTGCCGAGGTGCAGCGATGCAAGTCGTCGTCTCCAACAGCGTTTATCTAACGAGTCTTTCTGATGGCGCGCGAATCCCTGGATAGTTTCGCGAGTTTGCACGTCATTTCTCCACTCTTCCCTTTTCGCGAGAGGGAGTTATTAGCGAAATTACGCGAAATAAACCGGTTTAATGGGCCGAGACGTACATCGGCCGCCGGCTGATTTATTCGACACGACTCAATTATCCACCGCACGATCTTGCGTTGGTCGTAAATTAATTAACGCACGATACGTACATGGTGTTTTAATCTTAATCCAACTCTCGCCCGTGTTTCAACTGAGCACATACAATCCCAAAGCGACGTGCAATCTTTTACTTAGCGCATTTGCACTATTATCGGCTCACTACGAAACGCAAGCATTCACGTGTGCGCGAGTCAGGCGAATTATCCGGATCACCGTATGTTTGTAGATTACAACTGGTAGTTTACGTCGTTTTACGCGATACGACCGGCCTACAACATGTAATTCACGTACAGCGTTGAAGTGGACGATATCACGAGGCGACACAATGACCGCTGATTAAACAATGTACATACATACGACACGAGCGGTTCATGTTGACCATGTACGCGTGATTATATTTATCATAACGCACTTGAGTAGCTAAATTGTTGTTATCGACAATTAATTTCTGCATGGCCACCGCGACATTCAACTTTGGGTGATAAGGTGCGACGATGATCTCGTGAATATCGAAGGCGTATCTATTTATGACGATGAGCTGTTGATTATACTGGATTTATCCGTTTAATATAAAAAGAAATGCAACGATTAGATTTCCATTTCGACGGAAATTACCCGTAAAAAGTCTTTAAAATAGACACATTTTTTAATCATATAATGACGCAATAATGAAAAATCGATAATTTGATTCAAATCATACGGAATTATTAAAAGATCATTATCCTCACTTCGTCCAGTTTGCTCCGTGCCATTCACGATGGACAGAAATGGAGAGTCTCGCTAATTTAATGTTGAATTTTTTTTTCGCGAATCGTACCTTTTCGTTTCACTTTGCGTATAGTTCATCCGGCGTGCTAGCAAACCATGCGAAATTTGCATTTGAAATAGCGAAGCCCCGCAAAATGGGAAACGCCGTTAAAACACGGGCGGGATTCGAAGGGCCCGGTGCGCATTTTTGTGACGTTGCCGTTACCAACGTGACTTCGCGGTGGCCCGTCTGAATCGTTGAAATTGCATTTGCGCCGCTCCGCGATTCAGCCGGGAGGGACAACCTATTGCCAGCCAACGTATGCGGCACGTAGGTATATCTATACGTAACACGCGCAGTCAGCGTGAACATGACAGAGTCCTGCCGGTATAATCTGACATCGACGCAAAGCGCGAAACAATACCGCCGCACGCCGGACTCGCGTGACGTGCGGTGACGTGACGAACTGCGTGACGTGCACCGACGTTCGGTCCGCGGGATATCCTCGCTTCGAGCATTTTCATCGAGATTTATAATCGAAACACAGGGAATGATCGGATATTCCCTTTGCTATCCATTCTGTTTGTTCTCTCGTATGTTCACGCGCGCACGCGCGCGCGCTCGTCCGCGTATATTTAGTTGAAGGAAATCAAGTATTTATCTCGGCTGCATAGAAACATTTGACATTTGTGAAATTCATTTTCTCCGTAGAAAATTCGTGCGGATTATTTCGTCGCGCGCGCTTTATTATTTGTTCCGGAGAATTTCTCCCGGAATACGATAAATTTCTTTGCCGTGCTGCCCTTTTTTTTTTACCGTCGAGATTTCGCCGAGCTCGGCACTTTGTTGGTTCACCTTGCACTTCCACGAGATACTGCTTAATGCGTCGACAGGCTAATTCAGGGAGCTTACACATCTGCGGCAGTATAACAAGTTCCCCAGAACGAAAGTTTCGCGCGATGAAGTTAAGGGGAAATTACTTAGCCGCATTAAATCGCTTTAGCCCGCGGGATGATGGATATTCGGAGCGGACGCGCGCACTCTTTCCTCTACTACGTAAACCCGTACGCTGGGAAACAAGACTGCTGGGACGGAGATTTGTTGCATCGACTACACACATTGTGTTGCATAAAGCGGTATCACGCGGAGCGCGCAGGATAACCTGTTGCGGATTGATGATCTCGCGATGGAAAACCGTGCGCATATGAAAGATCAGAATATTCTTTTGCATCTAAGCCATGACTCTGACACCGAGTTTCATCCATCTTGTGATCTTAGAGAGCTCGCAATACAAGATTTGAATGAGATTTGCCCCAAAAATAAAATGATCTATCTTATTCTTTTTGATTTTAATCGCCGCTTCTTTGCTACATAAAATTATTCAGTAGTAAAATTATAATTTCTTGTAAGTTTTGTACGTAAAACTCCATCTGATAAAATATTCTTATCTGAGACGGATGTTTTAAGAGGTACTTACAATATTGAAGTTTTCATTGAATAATAAACGTACGGCTGCTTTTGAGTGCAACAGTGTTCTGTAAATGTGTTTCGCTTCCTCACTCCTGCCGGATATTGTATAATGCGAACACTATAAATTGGAACGCGACATGACACGTTGACACAAGGATATAACATTGCGCGAGGAGACGTTCACTGTGCAACCTCGTAACTTTGTGATAACGGAGAATCTAAGCTTTACCCTTATGACATCAAAAATATGCCAACGCGTTATATACAGAGTGATTCAGGAGGAAAGAGATATATTTTGGAAAGTGATGATATATGTGTCATTATAAGTTAATAGTCATTATAAGTCTTTATAGTTACGGAGATATTTAAATTTAATAATTTACTAGAAAAATTGACAAAAGTAGTACGTACGTTACATTCACGATAAATTTTTAAAAGTTTTACCGTCAGCGTTCATGCACTTTTCAATTCATATGTTGTAAAATTGCGTTATTCTTTTGAGTTCATGTTATTGTTCCTTAATGTGGACAGCAGCATCAAAGATATGTGCAATCAATTCTTCTCGTATATTCGCTTTTCTTTTGTAAACTTCACTTTTCATCAATTTCCATAAATAATAATTCAACGGAATGAAATCCGAAGATCTTGGTCAATGAATCTTATCATTTCCTAAAATATTTTTCTTTTTTCTGAAATTATTTCACTCTGTATAGCGTACTTTTTCGTTTTTTATACCTTTTACCATAATATGATCGTTTCTAATATTCATCGTAATGTAATATTTGCAAGAATTTTTCTGCTTATAATTTGAAATATGAATATTTTATCTATATAAAATTCACATAATGAAATTATTAATGATATTAATCCTTTATTCTAGATTTATCACGGTGTAAGTTGAGCTTCTAAAATTTTATCAAAATCAAAGTGCACAACGTTTTATTAAAATGTAGAACGTTATTACTCTCAAAAGGGAGTAATATCATTTTGCAAATAAGTGGTCGCATATTATACCGTATTGGAAAAATCCTCCGTAAAATCTCAAACGTATGCCAATCCTCTTTCAAGCGCTATCGCCGACATGGGTCGATCATCCGTTCGATGAAGCTCACAGGACCGAACACCGATTGATCCCGTATATCTCGTAGTCAAGGTACGGGGAAGGAATCGCGGAATAGAAAAGCCGCGAGATCGAGAATGCGTCTTGAATAGCCGTGCCGGGGCAAACTGAAGGCGATGCAGCCGGAAGTGTGTAAGTTTACCACGCTCGATGCGCTCGCGGCGCTGGGCGTGTGTGAGGCCGGATTAGACTGCTTAAGCCGGACGCACACAGGAATAAGGGGGCCAGGGTGGTCGTGACGAAGTTTATTTATAAGGGGGAGGAAGTTTCGTGGCCGAGCAGAACGCGCGCCGCAGCCACGCTAAGCTCTTTGGCCGGATAAACTTTCCAGACTCCCCGGTATCGCCATCGATTGTGGCCCTGCGCCAAAACCTCCTTATCCTACATAATATTTTACGAACGTATATACCTTGTTTTGTGTTTCTTGCGCGAAGGCGAAGAATGAAATGCAGCCGTGCCGTGCGCGCCTAGTGGCGAGCGCGGAAATTCACACAACCGGGACACGTTTTTTTTTCTCTTCCGAACCTCAATCGCGGCGTTTAAATAATTGCGCGAATAACCGGAAGCATTCGTCGGTCCAGTTCGACCGGGAACCCGGCGACCCGGCTGGAGAAAAAAAAGAAAGAAATGTACTCTCTTTCGCTCGCTGAACTTGAAAATTTTTGCGCTCGCATGAGAATCGCATGGTGAAAGCAGTGTTCGCGAAACGCTCGTCAAAGGAAACGTTGCATTCGCCGAATAAAACGTGAATTTTTATCAACTCCACGATAAAAATAGGTTTCACTGCATGCACAGACGTTATTATTCGGAAAGTTGCTTTCGAGTGCGCGCGTGCTCCATTCTTGAGAGTAAAACTTTCAAGCCTTGCAGCGCAGAGCACCATATTTGCAAAATTGATCATAAAAAAAAAACGTGATATTTACTGCAACGATTATTTTATTCGTATATGTAATGCATTAATGTAAATATATAGATATCCTTCGAAATTCGTTACATTCAAATATAATTGCAAATTCTTACGGTGACCAAGAAGAATTGCAATCAAATTAAATAACGGTAGGCAAATAGTGCGAAATTTCGAATCGATTTTGCTCGCCGGAAGCACTCGAACGTTTCGCGCGAATGCAAATAATGGAGAGCGAAGACACGTATTAGAGTATTCGTAGTACCTTATCTTAGTCCACATCTTCCTCCGTATAGCAGCAACGGTTTACGACGCGATGCCGGTGTAAGCTCCGCGGATTTTACTGTCGCCGGAAGTCTCGACGTCCAACTTCTCGTCCCTGGCAACAGGAGTGTCCAGCCGTAAATGAAACTATCACGGTATAGTCTGCAAATCGTCGTTGCTCGTCATACTAGAGAATAATCGAGAAAGGCACCGTTTGTTGGTACTGAGACAAATGCAAGGAGATCTCTCAGATTTGTCTCTTGATTGGCGAGTGCGCAACCAAGTGGTGAATCTTAAGTGAAATCTTTAGATATAATAATTTCGTATTGTAAATGAATAAGATGATATTTGAAGCTCATTAACAATGCGACTATTAAACCATTTAACTAACTCGTTTAAGAATTAAGTTGGAACGAATCCGATTGAATAAAAAAAGATAAATTGTAAGATATTTATTAATATCTTTATTATTGACTGAATTTTACGAATGTCTTTCTGCCTTGCGAACGTCGCGAATGATTTTGTTCCGTGTGAGAAAACGTCCGTGGACCAAGCAAGTTGAAGTGTATAATAGCGGGAGCACTTCCTTCTAAGTGTATTAATTAATCTTCTGCTAATCCTGCTAAGTATACATTGCTTCGAAACTTCCTGACAATCCGGGGCCGGGTTTATGTTTACTGAAAGATTACGAACAGTAGGATGGTAATTGCCTTAATACCGTTTTACATGGCAAAGCCTGCCTCAGACTACGACTAGTACGATATGACAGTAGAATGAGGCAATAAATTAAACACGACAGGGTTTGTCTAGAACGTGAACAGCGTATGTTACAGCGACATAACAGAAATACGTGCTCGAAGTGATAAATTATAATATTCCAAGTGTATATCGATATCTTGACCAATTTTGCTTAGTTTCTTAAAGTTACAACGATGAACTATTTTAAAAGAAATGTAATTAGTTAATTTACGTCACGAAGTTCTCTCGTCATTTAATTTGAATGGCGGCAAGCACGACGATAAATCGAAGTTTATTATTGGTTAATTCGTGCTTTAATCAAGTTTCGCTCTACCGTTTAGCCACGGTTTCCTTTATTTTTAGAAAATTTTCCGCTAAAATAACCCGTTAAACAAGAACGTTTATTGTGAACTACGTTCAAGGATATTTTCCGTACTGGAATTTGGGAAATAAGCCGGCAGGAAACCGTTTCGTGCCGCGTTTATGTCACTGCAGGCTGCGCAACCAGTCGGATGCAAATGCGGATGTTAATTCGTGCTATCCGGCACGGAAGAACACTAGCTCATATTGGCACGATCCTTGCTCCGAATGTTGCTGTCGCCGCATCGACCAATTTACAGCGGAGTTTCTTAGACCTGCGATATAATTACGTCGTAATGAACTTCGATACAAACGTTAGAAAAAGACGCTACTGAATTCCGTTCTACTTTTTACTCTTGAGACGTAAGAAGATATATTGGAAAGTATAACGACAAATGTAACAACGAGGATTTTCAGTTATCTAGAAATTTTATTTCAAACTCACGTTTTAGTTTTTAGATAAACTAGGGCGTATACGTATATCCGTATGATATAATACACATGCATGATCGCGAAATATTTGGAATTCTCCAATCGGCATGAAATGGAAACGTCAGTCAAATGTCAAAGACGAGATCTTTTGGTTCTTAATAGAACTAAAATAACGCTAAATCGATTGGATCAACAAGTTTAACAAAGATTGCTCGCATTAAACACAGTCCAAATTTTTACAAATAAAACGTACGTGTCGACATATGATGATATTTTGGGGGTATTTAATAAATAAAAAAAATGGGTTTTTTGAAAACAATTTTTTTTAATACAAATTTTTCTATTTGATCAAAGCGTATTGTTCCAATTTATTTTACACAATTTGGTTATTTTATTATGCGAGTGATTGTTGCTGTAATAAACAATACAAATTGATAACGTTATATAAAGAAAAATTGCAATAAACTGATATTGCTCTCCTCACCATTTGGTAAATTTAAAAAAATTGAGTTATATTTCTAGGCCAGTCATATTAGACATCGAATCGTCCAATTAATCTTTCCAGGTTGCAACCACCATGAATCGCTTTGATTTGAGGTGTTATAAGTGGGATTTATTTTGCTTCGCAAAATTAACGCGGAATAAAAAGTTATTAACAATATTATCAACAAAAAACGTGATTTTTTAAATTTTTTCTCAAATATCTCGAAAACTAAGCAAGATAGGGTAACTAACTATACGTAGATATTTTGTAGAGCGTAAAATTATCTACAATAATGATCTGAACAACATTGATCGTCAAGTCAGTCGTTTAGCTTGCACGCGCCGTCAAAGTCTGAGACTCGGATCCCAAAAACCCTCGATTTCATCGTTTTCTTGATGTTGCGCCGGTGATTTTTTTCCGTCATTTAAAATGGAATTAAAAATCCCCAAAAAATCACACATCATCTGAGAACTACAAAGAATACTTTTCATGATGCAACCGATTTTTTAGAACCTTTTTCTTTAGTTTGTAGCTATGTAAGCAAAAAATTTTGATTTTTTGGATTAGTCTTAGTTTTTCGCTATTTTCAGGCCTTAGAATTCATTTGAAACGAATTTTATCATATGCATCTTGTCGTGGACAAAATTTGCAACAAAAAAGGACCCTTGTATTTTTTTCGTACGACGAACGTTGATTTTTTTATTGACGCGCAAAGTTAAGCGTTATCTGACCTGTGCGCAATATTGGATAACTTTGCGCGTCAATAAAACATTTTGAAGTTATAAACAAAACGACTCAGAATTGATCGTCGAATCTTTGGATGAAAAAAAATTCGTATATAATATAAATTGTTAGTCAATATCTTGAGATACAGCCGTAACAACATTAAACAGCTCAGAGAAAAGCGGAGCGCAGAGCGAGGCGCATAAAATAAAGTTTTCTTCGGAACGTTAACTTTGTATTCGCCTGAAAATTCATTATGCGGTTTTTACCGCCGTGCTTCGACTCGGTGCTTTCTCGGATCGTTGAAAAAGGGTCTCTCGACGCAAGTATCGTTGCGATTCAGACCAGATAGATGGACGGAGGTTTGGGATCCTTCGTCCGACGGCGAAGTAATATCGGATGGTCGCCGAGCGTGCCGGAAGTTCCGTTCCGCGGCGAGAGAATATCCGTCGTGATCGAAAAAGCGAAACGCCATTCTCTCGCGTGCGCGTGCACGAAACGCTCGTCCTCGTCGTTGATCGTTGTCGTTATTGTTTCGATATTCATTGTCGCCGTATTGTCGAGCGACGATAAATTAGAGACGTCCGCAAACGATCGCGGTGATCGCACAAAGAATATTGAATATATCGGGAGGGTTACAGGGGATGCGACGCGGACGGAAAAATAAGAAAGCATCTACGGCCGTTCAGTGATACTCGGTGATTTACAACGCTAACAGTACACCGGAAGTTCTGCAACGTCCGAGAAGATTCATCGTGTACACCGGTGAACGGCGGATTATATCGGATTTATGAAATAAATGAATAAAAATATATAAGGATAACGAAATTACCAAGAACATGAAAATTATAATTAGGATATGTAATGTCATAATTTCACTAGTTTTTAGAAGATACTGGAGAACTTAAATTCAATATTATCGGTTAACATCAGCATTTTCCGTTTGATTGAATTTATTAATTATGCTTTTTGATTATTTTCCCAGTTATTTTTTTCTTTTTCCCTAAGAAAGCAAGCTCTCGGTGCTTCATGAACCTAAAAAGAAAATTCGCACTCTTTGCATAAATGCAAAGCAGTTTTAGCGAGCTGTTTACTAAGTGTAAGACTGTTGTTCAACAGCAATAAGATTTATATCTGCGTTACGTTAAGTTATTCAAATTTATTCAGTTTTATATCGTTTTGTATTTATGGATAAACTTTCCTTAAATCAATGCAAAGATTCTGATTAAGCGCAGGCGAACTTGCAGCCTTTTGAAACTCTACTTTAAGTTCAAAAGGAATCGTTCCCGGAATCGCGAATATATATACGAAACGGAACACGATAATTTTGTTAATGGAACGATCCAATGTATCATGCATACGGCGAAATCTATTAAATGATTATATCGCTATAGCTTTACTGGTGATTTGTAATGCAGCGACGGATAATACAGCGGATTCGATAGCAAAGGGTGGAGGATAGAGGAAATCAATTTATTTCGTCCGGCGCGAGAGTGCCGTAGGAAGAAAACATTCTTTTCGAAGCATCGCTGCTGGAATACGACTTTACTGTGTCTATGTGCCGGGGCGTTTGCTACGCGGCGACATTGTACACAATGCGACGTCGTATTTAATTTCGTCGTCGTCGTCGTCGTCGTCTTCGGCATCCATCGCCGCTGAAATTGCAGCGCGCTGTTTGCCGTGGGCCCAGCGTCGACAGTTGTTGATTTATCGCGACCGAACAACCGAACCGTTAACGCCTGCCTCGACACGAAGCATCCCCATCGCCATCGTCATTCTCTCTGCGTCTCTCTATCTCTTTCCCGATCGACCTATCCTCGCGGCGTTCACCATCGAATTCGTTCCGAAGTGGATTTATCGTTGTTACCGTGGCATTGGACGCTTTTTGCCCGAGGGGCCCCGAAGGGCTCCCGAATGAGTTTACGGGAGCCTCCGGACAGTGCCGAAACTGGGACTCGGTTACGCGTACGTCTACGCATATGCTCGCACGCATGTGACCGCGCGTTAGGGCATTGATTTTATCTACGGAACGAGGAAATTTAAAAAACGATGCAGGATTTACTTCGTAAGTGATTCATAATAAAATGACAGCGTAAGGAAGTTAGTTTTACGTCCTCTTCTAATCCAATGCTCTTCCTATTTCATATGTATATTTTGTTATTTTAATTATATTCTATATTTTTTTATTCATTTTTTAATAGCTTTTATAGCAAATTGTGTACAGAAATCGTTCAGTTTACGTACTGAAATACACTTCGGTAGTTTTTTATCTTTGATGTTTCGGTTTCTTCATCTTTTGTTCGTACATAATAGCCTCTTTGGTCAAGGAGTATAATAGGCGGCTTAATCAGTATATTAAACGGGTGTTCCGCATATAGGAGATTATAATCTATTCGGTGCGAGGGACCATAATGCCGCACGGTCTATCTTGTCGCTCGAAATAGCCGCTGAGAAAATCTGTTCGGAGACCATTTTCGAGTTAACATGCCGCCGCAGTGTCAAACTATCAGAGCGGAACACACGCTATACATGACGCAAACGTCGTGCCGCGTTCAATCAAGATTTAATGAAATTACAGTCCGGTTCGAGAATATCGCTCGCATTTCGCCCGTCGAAATATCCTGACCATTACAAAATTAGTAATCACGAGTGACGCGGGAAGGACGATAATTCCTGCAGGATGCCCCCGCGGTAACACTAGCATGCGCGTGACACCTCTGACCCGAAGACGAGAGCGAGCAAATTTTGGCGTTCGAGTCGACTCTGAAAATTTCAGAGGTAGAAACCGCGGTGGCGCGTATACGATGCCTCTAGCCGTGACAAATGAACCGTAGAACCGAAACGCGAGTACATCAACGGTGATTTTCGAGTCAACCATTTATTACGCCGGGCGGCGTAAATCGCAATGAGAGTAATGGCCACGGCGGAAGAAAGGCGGTCTTAGCAAAGGCGATCTATTTTCGTCAGCGTTCAAAAAATTTATCACGCTACCTTTTTTAATACCATCTCTTGGCCGACGACGTTTTTTTTATTTTTTATTTTTTTTTTTACATTTAATAGATAACGGCGTATCGCTGATCGTACGCGGTTATCGCGCGCGGCCGCCTATGGATCTCGCGGAGAATGCTTTCGGTGAATTAAACTTTATCGGCGAAAAGTATAAAATAACGGCGTAACGCGCAAACAGAGCGGAACAATTCTACACGGGACTCCGCTATCGCGCCGAGAAATTTGTTCTATTTTGTGTGACCGGCGTGGATCCGGTGATATGGCCGGCGGTCGGTGATACATAGCGTTTCCGTCGGGGCCATTTCGTTTCAGCACGCGTATCGCGTGCAATCGCTACTTTCGTCGTCCCGGGCCGGTGTGCGCTGCGTGCGCGCGTGTATGTGCCGTGAGTTGCTCGTACGTGCGCACGTGGATGTGCACGGTGTATGTACGCGTATATGGACACACGCCGACCCGCTGTATACCTTCACGTGTGTCCGTGCGTATATATATCATGAGCGAGTTTCAGGTTTCAGTAGCTGACATGTTCCTTCGACGCTCGCGATCCAGAGGCAATTACTTTGGAAGCATGGCTCGACACGCGTGGTCCATTATATCCCCGGCTCGATTTCGACGCCGGAATTTTATTTTGCCGCAAGATGGTTGAGGGTTGAGGTAGAGCTCTCGCGAAGAGGCGAGGTCGTTTAATTCGAAAAGACCTCTATGATTACGATCTGATCATGCGTGGTCGCATTTATCTGCATGCTATTTTACCGCATAAAATAATGTTAAATAATTGCGCATAATTCTGTAAATTTTTTAATTAAAATGTAGACAGATTTTTCGCATATTTTTTCCAGGTTTCTTATTGTTATTCTCTAATAGCCACTAGATTATATCAAGCTTGATGAGGTATTTATCTTATCGATCGCTAAAATATCGAACGTTTAATGTTCCCCCGATCAGTGATAATAGTAATAAACCGTCGCAACTTCCCCGACATCCGCGTTCTGATAAATCTATCGAGGCTCGGTCACTGAATTTGAAGGCTCTCTGTGGTACTCAAAAAAACGAAGTGTGCGAGTGCAATTCCTCGCGACAGCAATTTCACGCGAAGCGTCCGATGCGCCGACTCGATTGGATTCTTTCGAACCGAAATCAAGTGGCCGTGCCACTTC
Organism: Temnothorax nylanderi; assembly: GCF_030848795.1. Classification (NCBI taxonomy): domain Eukaryota; kingdom Metazoa; phylum Arthropoda; class Insecta; order Hymenoptera; family Formicidae; genus Temnothorax; species Temnothorax nylanderi. Next base: position 98,661 of record NW_027249479.1, on the reverse strand, counting down.
GGCAATAGCACCTTCACCCAGCGCCGGGAGCATTGCTCCACGTAGCCGATGGTGGGAAAGCACCGGACCGCGCTTCCGGTCACCGCGCGTTGTCCGAAACACCCTCATGCTGTCCACTCCGCCCTCGTCTTTTTTCTCGCTCTCTTCCCGCGCCGATCTTTGACGTCATAAATGTTGGGATGCACAGCACGTAAACGGTCAGATGCGCGGCAATAATGGAAAATTGGTTATTGTGCTAACTTTTCGGGGAAGCTCGGATATTAACTCGTTATATTGTTGCTCGGTTTGAATGTCGATGCTTTCTTGAAGGCAAAAGGACGATAGAATTTTCTTTAAAAGTATATCAGGCGCGATTCAGCTTGAAAACGTAAGTATAGGTACTAAAATAACGAGAGAAAGAGAGAATTTATTTATTTCACACTCCGGTATGTAACTCGTAATTTTCTTAAGCGTAAAAAATACAGTGCGTGCATAGAGGGGAAAAAATATACATTAAAATTAAGAAAAGAGAGAAACAGAAGGAAAAAGAGTTGAAATGAGAGAGAAAGAGGGGAGGAGAGTTGCGGAGATCACACACCAGTGATGGTAGCGGTTCTGGAACCGAGCTTCCATTGAATTTGTCGCAAATAAATAGACATTGTATATAGCGTTGCCCGCCCTTTTTGAGTCGAACGACGGCGGTGGCGGCGGCGGCGGCAGCGGGGGCGGCTGGTCGGTGTCGACGGACCGCGAAATCCACGCCGGTCGGCGTTGCGCTGTGATGCACGAGTGAAACGATCGAGAAATACGGATCGAGATCGAGGATATAAACGCCGAGAGAGAGAGAGAGAGAGAGAGAGAGAGAGAGAGCGAGAGAGAGAGAGAGAGAGAGAGAGAGAAAGAGAGAGAGAGAGAGAGAGAGAGAGAGAGAGAGAGAGAGAGAGAGAGAGAGAGAGAGAGAGAGAGAGAGAGAGAGAGAGAGAGAGAGAGAGAAGAAGAGAAAAATAAAAAAACGGCCGACGAGCCGCACGTATAAACAGGGACGCGAGTTCCTGTCGCTGATCCATGCCGATGTATCTGCCTACCCCCCTAGTCCCTCTCCTCGTGTAGAACTCTGCGTTACCGCGATGCCTCGTTTTTTGACGGAACAAGAGACCGGGCGATTTTAATGTTTTAACGAGCTTTTTTTCAAGAGCGAGTTCTGTTAATGGCCTCGCGGCGCAGATGTTCGGCCGCGAATAGCGCGCATAATTGAGAATATGCAGTTAGCAAACTCGCGCGGAAATCATGGATATTCGTACGAGATACGGACGAGAAGAAATTTTCTCGAAATAGCACTTTGCGCCTAGCGATATGATTACTGCGGGTTTAATACCGATATTAGTAACGCTGAGGTAATAATTGAGAATAACCGTATCATAGGATTAACATTTAACATAAAATTATTGCCGATAGCGTTTCATCTCTTTAGATTAATCAGTCGTAGGAACTCTGTCGGAAAATCAATAGAACACGTGCGTCACTGGGACGACGTAAGGCAATTCGTGAGTGGTACTCGTGGGACGACAGTTAGAACTTACGGGAGAGGTCTTATTGACCGGAACGAGCAGCGACGCGGGTAATGACGCGACATTAACATCCGCTTTGATTAAGTATCCGCGATTTAATCAAATCGACCGGAGCGGCAAGTTTGTCGTCTCTCTGTTGCGCTCTTGAGAATTCGGACGTGGCCCGACTGCGCGAGTCAACGCCGCGCGCCGCCGCGCGATCCACGGCATTTCTCACAATTTACCTAATGGCACGTCGCTAGAATTCTGATGGCCATTATTATCCCGCGAGGGTGCCCTTGCTATTCGCGGTTCGTGCGAGCGCAACACCCCCGCACGACCTCGAGCTCGTGTCATAATTAGTAACTGCATTTAATACGCTGGTACAATGCCGGCGGCGAAGTGCGGAAGCGGCGCGAAAAGTTCGGGACAAAAAAAGCGACGGACGAAATAATAGCGTACGAGGTTAAACGCGTCGCGTCGAGCGCTTTGGCGAAAGAGTTCGTGTTAACTCTCGTTAGACGAAATTGTTTCTTCTCCGCGAATGGAGAAATGTCGACTCTATTTCTGTCATAATAGTGAAACTCTGCTACGCTAAATATTCTTTTGCGCTATTTATCGTGTAAAAAGAGTAATGATTTCGATTCTAAAAAAAATGTGACACTTTCCAACGTGTGGTATATTTATTTAGTGACTTGCTTTCTCTGAACTATAAAATTACTGCAGTAGGTGAAAATATCTCTGTAGTACAAATGATAAAGTAGATAAAACAAACAGATTCGTTTGTTTACCATTCACGGTAATTGAACACAGTCAATCATCATGTTCGTTAGGTGAAATTAATTTGCTTTCGCGAAATATCGCAACAGGTATATAATGGAGTTATTTTAGTACAATGTTTGTTTTACCTTTTTTTAATCCATTTTTGCCGAGGCTCTCAATTATAGTCTCGCTCCCTACATCGTCTATTGCATGTATCTTGATATCTCGTACAAATTGTCGAGTACGAAAATAAAAATTACTTCGATGATTAGCCATCAGCAGATGTGCCTAGCATGTAGAGGTCGAAAATAACAACGCGATTAATGTATTTTGACGTAATCAAAAAAAAAACTCACGTATGCCAACTTTTATATTCGACACGATATCTCACTTTCGTTAAATTATTCGCATTCTGTTGATGATACGTTGAAACGCGTATTTATGTTTCCCACAGCAAAAACCAGGTCGATATACGGATGCTATTGTGTATTGTGAATTTTCTCGAGGGTTTTTCTCTCCGAAATTTTTAAAAAAGAATCGGGCCTTTCTATTTCGTCTGCCCGCAGCACAAACGCTCGAATCGCGAATGGAGCCAGTGTGACGTGAATACCGTGAATCTGTCATTTGCAATTTGCAAATATGTTTACCAAGGAATTAGCCGACTTCCCGAATAAACTGAATAAAATAACACGTAAATTTGCAAGACTAGAAATTCTGTTCTTCGTAAAGATATCGACAAAACTTGATTTTCAAAGTAAGATTTAACGTATGGTAGACAGGAAATCAAATAAGAGGCGTCATGTTGAAGGAGAGAGATGCGGTTTTCGTGTACGACTTTCGTGCGGTTAGTAATTTAGGTACGCCGCGGCATGCAGGCGGCCGGCAACCTGGGAACGCTTATACTCCGAGACTCGCGATTCGAGGTGTCGAATTTTCGAGGTAGGCTTCCGTTTGCGCGGGCCCTCTCCAGGGTTTTGCGGGTATATCCCACCTCTCGCGCGAACGGCCGCCGGCTCATATATTTTACGGCGGCGCGCAGTAACTAACAATTCGTAGTTTGCGGCCCGCCGCTATATTTTCGTCAGTTCATTCCCGCGGGCCACTCGAGAACCGCCGATTTATCGCCGAGGCCCCCCGCCCCCCCCCCCTTGCTATACCTTCCTCTTTCTTTCTTCCTTTCCTGCCTCGCCGACGTCCGGATGCCCGGTTTTCTCCGTTAACGCGTAAAATCGCTTCGTATCTGATTATTCAGGGATAATCACAGGGATGTGAGAGGCGGGAAAGCGAATAAAAACAGTTTTCTCTTTTGTTCGCTTTGTTTAATAAATGACTACGATCACTACGTCCACCTAACAGCTCGAGCTCACCTATTAGCGCTTAATACACGATATCAACGCTTGCATGAACGCGTGAACAGCAAGTTTCGAAACACGAATAACCCGATATCTATCGAAACAGAATACGAGGAATTATACAATATCCATAAGCGCGCGCGCATACACAACACAAAATTAATAGGATCAAATATATCAAATATCGCTATACAGAATAAAAAATATTTCCACTGAAAATAAAAAAAGAACGCGTAAACTTTGCACGTGCTAAATAAAGGTGTTAGCTCGATTCGTCGATTGCGAGCGTTAAATCCCCCCGTGAGCGACATTAGTCTGTCGTGGCGGGAGTTTCGGGGACTCGGCCGTCTCGCCTCGATCCTCAAACTTTTCAATTATCGATGCGACGGGAGACGAGCGACGTTTTCAAGAGCGGTCGCCTCCACGCCGTCGAGAAGTATCTCTCATTCGACGCGGGGAAAAAAAACGTTGGATTATTTAGAAAAGAGGCTTTTATCGCGCCGTGGGGAAGATAAAGTCGTGCGGGGGCGGCGGGAGGCAAGCAGAAGCTCGTGATCGACCGACCATAACACCATACCGCGGGCTCATTCTCCTGGGAAGGACTGGCGGCGAAGGTGTAAATTACAGGCTCGGCGAGTCTGACGGCGGCTCTCTCGCGGACTTGAAGTATTTGTTGAACCGCAGAACCGGCTCTTATTATACGGCCCGCGTGCGCGCGGCTAAGATTCGGGACCGCTCCGCGCGACTGCCGGAATACTTGGGGATAATTTATGAGTAAAATAAACTCGCCAACGAGCCATGAATATCTTCGGCAGTGTAAATTCCACGCTGCAGACACGAGCGGGCGCGACGACCTGCCGTCGTCATCATCGCTGTTGCGGCTCGGTAATGGTGCGTTACGACGCGAACACATTTTTATCGTATCGCAATGTGATCAGTTTCGTTGCGTTAAAAAAAGAAAAGTGAGTAACGGTCTCTAAACGTCGTCTTGTGTGCCACAAAGTAAGAAATATTGATACGAGAATTGCGAGAGAATTGTAAATTATGTAACGAAGTATTTTTTTTGTCTTGTTATACTATTGATCTCTCTTTCTCTTTTTTATAACGTATAATATTTTTACTTTATAAATTACTAGCTGGTTACCCGGGCTTCGCCCGGGAGTCGTTTTTCTTCAAACGACTTCATTTGTGTTTCAATATCCTTAATCGAAAAAAATTCCTTTATCAAGCAATATAATTATATTAAATAATTGTACAATTATTATAAAATAAAAATTATTAATAATAGACATTTAGCTTTACAATTTTTTCTTTACATTTTGTCTTTTTTACAATTTATTCATCTTATTCTTCTTATTATCTTACCGATAAATCGGTAGATTAATGTAAAAGCATTCCCCGGAAAATATTTTACCCCTATTTCATATATAATTCTTTAAGATTCTGTCAATTATTTTCCGAAAAATTAGAAAAATTAGAAAAATCGGTTTTCAGAAAATCGGTAACGAAAAACTATACACATGATGGCACTCCCCGGAAAATTCTACCCCTATTTCATATATACCACTTTAAAATTTGGTCCACTAACGAATAGATAGTTAAGCTAACATACATACACACCAATTCACAAAAATACTATAAATTGAAAAATATCACTTTTTTATCGACTGAAATTCAATTCCGTCGTATACAATTCTTTGAGATTTACTCAATTATTTCCTAAAAAATTGGAAAATTTTGTAACCGATTTCCAAAAAGATCGGTAACGAAAAATCATACATTTTATGGCACTTCCCGGGAAATTCTACCCCTATTTTATATACAATTCTTTAAAATTCGGTCAATTATTTCCCGAAAAATTGGAAATATTTCGGATACCGGTTCCCAAAAAGAACGGTAACGAAAAACTATACAGTTTATAGCACTCCCCGGGAAATTCTACCCCTGTTTTATATATAATTCTTTGAAATTCAGTTAATTATTTGATAAAAATTGGAAAAATTTCGGATACAGGTTCCCAAAAAGATCGGTAACAAAAAACTATACACTCTATAACACTCCCCGGAAAATTCTACCCCTATTTTATATGTATGTATGTATGTATGTCCTTTATACACTCTTAAACTATTCGACCGAATTTTTACCAAAAGTATATGAAATAGGGGTAGAATTTTCCGGGGAGTGTTATAGAGTGTATAGTTTTTCGTTACCGATCTTTTTGGAAACCGGTATCCGAAATTTTTCCAATTTTTCGGGAAATAATTGACCGAATCTTAAAGAATTGTATATAAAACAGGGGTAGAATTTTCCGGGGAGTGTCATAAAGTGTATAATTTTTGGTTACCGATCTTTTTGGAAACCGGTATCCGAAAATTTTCCAATTTTTCGGGAAATAATTTACCGAATCTCAAAGAATTGTATATGAAACAGGGGTAGAATTTCCCGGGGAGTGCTATAAAGTGTATAATTTTTTGTTACCGATTTTTTTGGGAATCGGTACCGAAATTTTTCCAATTTTTCGAGAATTAATTTACCGAATCTCAAAGAATTGTATATGAAACAGGGGTAGAATTTCCCGGGGAGTGCTATAAAGTGTATAATTTTTCGTTACCGATTTTTTTGGGAATCGGTATCCGAACTGATAAAGGAATTTTCTTCGATTAAGGATATTGAAACACAAATAAAGTCGTTTGAAGAAAAACGACTCCCGGGCGAAGCCCGGGTAATCAGCTAGTAGATATTATATACGTTATAAATACTTTATAATATTATCTATGACATACGTTACGTTATAAATGTTACATATTAGGATATTTTAATTTATTATCTTCTCTAGACGTGTGGTACCGCGAGTCATTTCTATTCGTAACGCTCATCAAATGAATCGTACATTTACGAACACAAAATTTCGTAATGAGCCGGCACTGGTTTCTGACATTCACCCGACATTAAGAAATATTATATCATATATCCAATTCAAAATTTTATTACTCTTTTTAAACTGAATTTGTTTCTTAAGATGATTTTTGAAAAATTATATATTTGCGCTGGTTATGACATATGTATACTATATATAACACTTACATTAAATTAAGAAGTGGTCTACCACGTAAGGCAGTTGGCTCACGATCCAGAGGTCCCGAGTTCGAATCCCACCAAGGTAAGTGTTTTTTTCAAATACAGAAAAATAGAGAAATATTTATAATCATAGACTGCATCTTAAGGTGGTTCTTGCATTTAGGTCAAATATAGATAGTCCGGAAAATATGATATTAAATGAAAGGTTAACGTTCCTAGAGTGTGTCTGAAAAATTTCGAATTTTTTTACCGCTTGGTTCCGGAGATATATGTCCGTAAACTTTGCCAATTTTACATGGTGATAATAGGGAAAGGAGGGTCAGATCGCACATTTATGGAATACGTTCATACTTCTCGAATAGATGAACGAATAAAAAACTGTTTAATCGATGCAATAAACATTTCTAAAGATACTGACGCGACACCAAACTGATTGACCATACCGTATATAAATAAAGCGGAACTTTCGACAAACTTTCGGCAACTTTCGACGTTTCGACACGACACGAGAGTCATGGCGGCCGTCTTGAGTGGCTGCTTGGCAACGTCGCACGCGTCAGCTGACGCACAAGACGCGTGTCCTACCATTCTCCCACCGTTGAATGGAGGTTATAAGGATAACATATCTTTTTCGGCAGTTGTATGAATATATTCACTATCGCGGAATTGTAGAAATTGTGACGTATATTTTTTCTATTTTAGTATATTTTATTCTTTACCGGCTTGATCATATTTATGGTTATATCACCAACTCTAGTCAAATTTGTGACTTTGCTCTGATATTTTCAGTTTATAGCAACGGTTAAATGAGAAAACACTTTACGGAATAATTAATTTAAATGTATGCTGATTTTTACATACTAAATCATTCATATTTGTCACTAGTAACAATAGTTGTTTTTGTGACTTCAAATTACTGCAAGAACCACCTTAAGAAACAAATTTAGTTAAAAAATAGTAATAAAATTTCAAAATAAATAATTTTTTTTATGTCGGGTGAATATGGTTCTTTACTAGACAGTTTGGTAATAGTATATTGTGCAACAAGTGCTGGAAGATGAAAATTCACGGGTGCGGAGTTGACGCACGAGCCGAAGGCGAGTGCGGTCACCGCACACGGGAATTTTCAACTTCACGCACGTGTTGCACACCCTATTTTATGTTGCAAGTGCGTGGAAAGTGGTAAATCCCGCACGCGTCGCGTGCGGAATGTGTCACTTTCCATGCACGTGTGACATAAACATATCTAAACATTGCTGTAATTCTAACCAGACAATGCGCTTACCAGATAGTTTGGTATTATTAACTAGATGTCTTGTTACGCGATTATTTACTATACTGTTTGGTAAACCGATTCTGAATTCTGGATAGCGTCACCAGAAATTTCTCTCAGTGTATATTTATTTTATTATATTTATATTTATTCTGCGAATATAATGAGAGTTTCTGATAATAACATTAAAAAATATGACGGCACGTTCGCTTTTTCGCGAACCATACATTCTATATTTGAAAAGTATTAGTTCAAGATATCACCATTGTTTATAATAAAAATTATCGTATGATAATAGTATTATTTAGAGCGAGAGATAGCGACAGAATCGGATTTATGGCGTTATGATCCTCGATGATGCACTTCGTAACAGTCCCTTCGGGTCTCGAGAACTAACGCAATCCGTATAATCCTTGTATCTAGATATGCTCTCTCGTCACGGGAATGATCATCGCGCTTCGAGGAGCAAAGCCGCGAGAAAGGAGCGGACGCGTAGCGCGGCTCGCAAAATATGTAAGCGGTCGCATTCATAAATTGCAAACTAGACGAACCAACGCGCGTTTCTGCCGGCCGCTATCGGTCGACCCCTTCGCTTCGGAAAGTGTTACGGCGTAATAGAAACCGATGCGATAACGTTATCTGCCACGCGCTCTGTCTGCGGCGGAGTGATTAATACGAGGCCGCCGCCGACGTCCATCTCGTTTCTCGATTCGCCGCAGCCGGCGGGCGGGGGAGAGAGAGAGAGAAGGAGACGTTTATTTCCAAAAAGGAGCAACGAAGGATTATCGGGAGGGGTCATAAATCCTCCGTTTCAGGGCGGTGAGGGACGGAGGGCGAGGGCGAAAGCGAGGGCGAGGGCAAGAGCGAGCCATACGAATCCTTCGAGGCACTTGCGAGGGCACTACACCTGGTGCTGAAAAATATTGGAGCGAATTAGCGCGCTAATTCAAGGCGTCTCTAATCGCCCTTCTCGTATTCTCGTAACGGAGATAATTGTAGCGATAATTCCGTTACAATGACGCGGAATTAATTTGGCGCGTTCGCGCTAATTAGATCAGTCGGGGGCAGAAAGGACGTGGGACAACTTTCTCGCGAGTGTAATAGAAGATTAATTACTTAGGTATATTTCGGGAAATCGTTTTACTAAGTTTCGAAATGTTAGAAAGGGCCAAAAGTATGAAAATCTGAAGGATGCGCGTATGCTTTATTACGAGTTCATTGATTTATTGAACGACTTCGAAGTTGTCGCTAATATTTCTTATCGAGATAATAAGATGATTAGAATACAAGCCTAATCAAACGCACTACGATCGAACGCACAAAACAGATCCGTCACGCGTCATTCGTGGAGCGAACAATTACGGGGGATAACGATAATCGCGTTAAATCGCAGCGCGTGCTCGTTTGATTAGTCTCCGCGTTTGATTCCTTCTTCCTCGTCGGATGATCGTTACTACCCGCGATCTAAACAGCCGGTTCGGTTCACTCACGAACTGTCAACACGCAAACAGACATGTGCGACGTTGACGTCGTATCCGCATCCTTTGTTGATCAGCGCGCGAATTGCAATTGCATTCGCTCAATGGTCCAGTTACCGATCTACGCATCGCTAATCTCAGGAAATTGGTGGAACGCACGAAGGGATTTCTTTACGAATATTTTGCGAGCGCGCGAAGTAAATACATAATTAAATACATATATATTTTTGATTATTTATGTAATATATGTATATTAAAATATAATATATTTTTATGCCAATTATATTTTGCATTTTTGCAACAATTTGCCAGGTCTCTATAAAATAGGACAAATGGCGAAAAGATACGTTAATCAATTACACCAAATGTAATTAGCACTGTACCATAATATTCGTTCTTGATGACTCGATGACGAAAATCTAAACGATTTGTTTTTTTTTCCACATTTTTAGAACTGCGGGCCGACTGTTTTTCGACGACTTTTTTTAGGTGCGGTGAAACACTTCTGCGGATAAAACTCCCGCCATCGCGCGCGCTGCGAAACCAATTCACGATGAGCACTCGACAGGGATATGCTCCACCACCTCGTCCGCAAATGCAGCTGCCTACTCAAACTGTCCTCCCGCGCACACGTGTGCAACCGGCTGCATCCGTAATGTGTACGTAAGTACGTACGTGCAGTATTTTCAGAGGGGGTCGGCGGGTTGTTTAGTGGAGTTTGGCCTCTCTGTGCCCGTTGAAAATCAATGTGGACCGTATGAGAGTGGACGCGCCGCTGTGCGCGCCGCACACACGCAACTAGAATCCAATCACGTCCGTTTTTGCGGCCGCGTTAATGCCTGTTTTCTGCGTTCCTCATTTATATTATTTCCCGCGACCGCGCGGCCGCCGCGCGCGCGCGCGCGCGCCGCGCCGTCTCTCTATTTCGACCGTGCGAGTCTCTCTATTTCGACGGTGGCGCTATTAAAGAAACATTTCTCTCCCTCGGTGTTTCCTCTCGCCCGGCATCGTGAAATTCTGATCGGGATTTTATACGAATTTATCGTCGGTCTCGGGCAAGATTAAATGTAGATGATACGATATTAAATTCTTCTGCATGGATTTCATCGTCTACGCGGCTACGGTGTAATACGCCGCCGCCTGATTCCGCGCCGTTGCACATTGAAGATAACGAGAATTGTGTCCGGAGATTGTCTTCGGTGAAAATAGGGTCGCGACTAGAGGAGAGTTTGTTTGAATACATGAATCTTTCATACACGTGTTCCGCGCTCGAATATGTGATTTTATCGTGTATAACTTAGTCCGGAGAGATATCGATAAACACTTGTAGATACAACGTATAGTCGCCCACTAGATCCGCCGTACGCACATACATACGCCCGTTCTTTGTAATGCCTTATGCTTTATACATTCGCAAAAGAAGAAGCTCGGGGAGGCCAAGGCGCACGGTTTCCCGCCTTCGTTTTATACGATACAATCTGCCCGTGACCCATGATGCGAAATATCTTTCCAGCATTTCATGCCTTATTTTCACTCTGAGACATTTTTGAAACTCCGACGAATAAAATCATACTTTCTTCGTTGAATTGGAAAAAAACTTATTCGATATATTTAATATCTCTTATTCACGAGAAATATCTAATACACAATGGAAGGCTAAGAGATTGTGTTAGGAACTGATGAAGGGCCCAACAAAAGTGGTCCATTTACCGTTAAATCGCTCGGCGGAAGATTTTTACAGGCAAATATATTCTCGTGGATGCGTGAAAAAATACGTCGGGGTTATCGCCGGACTGTGAAATTCAGGAAAGGGTCGAAAAAAAGAAAGTGCAAGAACGGTCCGAAAAAGTTCAGCGACCCGCGGATACCGCTGGTTTTATGGTGAGACATCATTATCAGCTACGCTCGTGTCGGTTCCGTGATGTCGGACTCGCCACGTAGTTCATCAAAGTAGAAATGCAGAAAGAGAGAGAGAGAGAGGGGGGGGGGAGGGGGGAGGGGGAGAAAGAGCGGTACTGAGACGCGCGCATGCAGCATCTATCCGCGTTGCGTGCGCGTACGTGTGTCACGCGGCACGGCACGTCCGCAACGGCGCCGGCGGCGCAACTCACGATCTCGTTGGCGATTCCTCTCGGATTGCGAAACGCAATCAAAAAGTTTTCGCGCCGCGACACGGCCGCGCTTCCGGCTAATATCCGCGCGGGCAATGGAGCAGAGATAGTTCCGCGGCAGTGACAATTTCCAATCAGTGCGCGGAAATGGCGCGGGTGCTATAATATTTCGTCGGCGGAGGGGGAGGGGGGGGGGCACGTCCGTGTCTCTCTCTCTCTATGCGAGAGCTTCGCGCCTTCTCCCCTCGAGACCCCTCGCTTTCATCCCCGACGCCGCGCGCCGTTATCAGACGTCTCAGACGGATATGAAATCCTCCGGGCCGCGGTCGCAAAATGGTATCCCAAGCGTAAATTATTCCCCCGGCGTTTTCCCGGCGCCGCGTCGCATTGCCACGCGGGCTTGTCGCAGTCGTGTCGCCGCGGATATATTATATAATCTTAATCGATATACGCGCGCGAATGAAACGATCCTGCGCCGCCGCGACGCGACGCGACGCGACGTATCTGCGAACGCGAACGGAATCGCGATCAGACGCGGGCTCTCTCCCGCGGACGCGAAAGCGCCATTATTCAATCGTCGAGGCGGCCCAGATAGTACCGTGATCGAGCACGTACAACCTTTTTCCCCTGGTCGTCCACCCACCCCTTTCACCCCCTTTTCCCCTCTCCGTGCCGCACATATGCCGGGATACGATGGCCTGACCAAGGTACGACCCAGAATCAATATCCCAAATGTTGGGTCTGATGGATTTATGACCGCGAAAGGTGTCCGGGTCGCCTGCGAGTTTTGGCGTAAGAATTATCGGGGGAGATATTATGTCACGTCGTGGTTCGATGAAGAAGGGCGGGAGGAAGAGATGGCGGAAGGACGGCGGAGATTTGAGGCTCGACTTGCCGGAATCGGGAGAATCGACTTACGTCAGCGTGATGCCGCGCGCGGCTTCCCACGGAATAAATTAGCGTCGGCAACCTAATGAGCAGTCGCGTTTTTGCATTAACATTTTGAATTAACATGATTTCGCATTAACGGTGGATTTGTCGGGTAGGTAGGGACAAAAAGCGACATCGTAATATATCGACTTGACGATTAATTATACACCTTGTTAATTAGCGGCCGATTAGCGTAACGATATTACGGCGAATTTACGTTTAATATTCTCTCGATCGCGCGCGAACCGAGTAAAACGTTACTCATTACTATTTTAATTGGGCGTTAACGCGGGTTAACGGCAAAATTGTCAGATTGCCGATGTAATTTATGAAGAGATTACGGTTGCACGGAAATTCGTGCGGCCAATCGTAGATGTCATCTCTAAGCTTCTCTCCCGCCAACCGTGAAACAACGTAACAAAATCATCACATTCAACAACATCACGTCATTCGCCATAGACGTGATCTCTGTATAAGCTTTTCTCGCCAACCGTGAAACAACGTAACAAATCATCCCGTCGTTCGCTATAGCTGTCATCTCTAAGCTTCTGTCAACAATGAGAACAACGCGACGCAATTATCACATCCAGCATCATTACGAGCCGGTTGTCCCAACCTGTTGTTAAACTAACTAGTTAAATCATATGTCTATCTTTGTCTAATTTGAGGGAAAAAGACATGTATGATTTAACTATTAGTTAGTTTACCAACAGGTTGAAACAATCGACAACGTCATGCATATTACAAGCGACTTTGCAACATTCACAGAACGCTAAATTCAAGATTCTTTTATATTCCGTCGGAGTAACAACGATTTTCCTTTTTTTTTTATAACTCGTAAAATTCGCGAAAAGTCTGCTTCCGCACGAGCTTAGTATGTCAATGTTCGTCCGAGAGCGCCTCCAGAAATGAAGAGCGACACTTACGACAAGGTGAGCACGCGCCATAAAACGAGATAACCATCACGGGTGCTTTCGACGCGATCCGACATTACACTGACGTTAATCGTTCATCGTCGCCTCGACGGCATGCCCGTCATCGACACGTCGTAAAAAATCTCTCTCGCCACGCCTCGTCTTTTTCTCATCCCTTTTTCGTTGTACCTCATTCACTTTTCACGTTCAGATGACTTGGCTCTCGCCACTCGTTCTTCCCTACCTTGCACCTGCTTTTCCCTTTATCTCTCGATTTTCTCGTTTTCTCACCGTCGAAAGCAAAGGTGCGAGCGATTACTGTCGGCAAAGGCGAGGAGAGGAATGGTGGGTAGTCGAGGAAAGGAGAAGAGAGGGGGGAAAGGGAAGGGAGCCGAATAATTAAACCCGGTAATGTCTAAGCATTAGAGTAGATGATGACGTCATCAAACGCCCGGCCCTCCGGCTTGCCAGCCTCTCGCCCTCTATCCGTCCAAAATTTGCCCTCCTTGCAGAGCTCCCGACTTCCCCCGTGCGGAAGGAGTTCCATAGAGTATTACCGTCATTACTCTTCCTTTACCCTGCTCCCCCTTCCACGCTATCCCCCATTTACCGCTCCCGGCTCCTTCGACTTAATATCCCCGAGTTAAAAACGTATGGGTTAAAGATAAAGTCGTTGGAAAATCTTATCTCTCGGAGGGTGGGCGTGACGATGTAATCTCGTCTGTATTCCAACGTTCGTAGGGAATTAAGAGTTCTGTTATTACGCCACCCCGAGACGGCATTGGCGATAATTCCAGGCGTCCATTTTGCGAAAAGACCGATGGAATTGATGGGCCAAATTGGTGGATACACGAAGGCCGACTTAATCGCCCTCGCATGGAACTGGGAAATTTTGCATCGATTCGCCGCTTTGCTATTTGCGGAGTCGGACTCGATATTTGAATTTAGCTTTGTTAGCACAAATTTCATCCTGTCATGTAATACATGTACTTAAGTCATTAGAGCATAATGTTTAATTAATTTTATCTACATATCGCCTGTAACTTAATCATTCGCTGCAGTTGTAAAGGCGGCACTCGACACTTAAGGACGTTCTCCGGAAAATCGATTTTCTCTAGATTTTTTTGAAACTGTGAATATACGTTAATTTAGGTGTGCTTTATGCGATGGTATAAATTTCAATACCTCTTGCGGTATTAAAAATCGAGATACTGAGTTTCAAAGTTTCAACTTTTAACATACAATTCCTATTCCGAGCTATTGTAAAAGAGACATTATAATGAATTGTGAAAAAAGTTTTCTCTAAATGTTTTTGAAAAATTAGTATATGATGCTCCATAAAAATAGAAATAATATGCAATTTAGTGTCAATACCCTTGCGGTACTCGTTTTCGAGAAATACTTGTGTAAAGTACGCGATTTGATGAATTTTTTGCTCGGTTCAGAGTGACAGAAGAGGAGAGGCGTCAGTTACTTGGCAACGCCGCATGAGTTCTCACGCGTGAAGTTAACTTCTTATTTTTTAGATGTTTATTATATGTAATATTTTGTATATAAACATCTTTTTAAGCACGAATACAAGTTGAGCACGACTGGAGCCGGAGAACGTCCTTAACGTTGCGGATATAGTTGTCAGCAACAAGGTCGCGAGCGATACTTCTATTTTAAAGCACTCGTTTATTTCTCGGGAGAGAAACTGCGAAATTATCTCATTATATTTTTGTTTTACGTCGGGTCGCGGTGACGCACGACGACCGCATCGCGTAATGGCACGAGGGCCTGTTCCAGTTCCAGGCTGGTGAGAGAGTGAGATTGGCCCAAAGAGACGGAAGAGAGAGAAAGAGAGAGAGAGAGAGAGGGGGGGGGAGCAGAAAGAGAACCTCATTCGGGGCTGTTAGGGAATAATTAATTCGGGCCCTCCGTCCGTGCGCGGCGGCCAACTGAGCCTTATGTGCGCTTCATGGTCGTACCGTATGGTAATGCGCTTCAACCCGCGTGACATTTCGCCCTCCCCTCGCACCATCTCTCTCTCGCTCTCTCTGTCCCCGTAACGCGGAGGGCAGCCGAGCGTTTTCGTGTTCCACCAGGTTGGTCCGCGATCTGTGCAAATTACGGTCGACGACGAATCTCTCCTGCGCTAAACGTACGTAACATTTCGACGCCGGCTGTCGTGATTTAGAGACGCCATCGCACGAGAGAAGTACTTTGATCCTGATGCGGTACATTGCGATCGCGCTATGTTAACGTCGGGTTCACGCTTTATAAAAATATAGTATCTCGATCGATTATCCATTTTCGCGCTGCGCGACGATGATTGATATGACGCGCGTCGCGAAAGAATGATGCATATTTTATTAAATTTGAATCGCTCATAATGACCCAAGGGGGTGAAAGAATGACATCGCCTTGACAGTTGATTGCCGGAGGGACTTCGGTGTTCCGCAATCAGAAGCTCGATTTTAAGCTGCCGTGTCAAGGTATAAAAATAACATCTAGGCTTTGGTGATGCGCAGCCGGTGTGTTACATGAATTATAAAATTTCCGCACCACGTCGGATCGTATATTAGCGTCTTGAGGGACAGATAAAGAGATGAGTAGAGTTTCGCGTTCCCGGCGAAATCAGCAAAGCTAGAGAAAATGCTTCTGCCAATACCACGAGCGTTGGGCCAACACGAACGCGAAAGTTGGTCCACGGTTTAGGATTGTACGAATGAACTTCGGCAAAATGTCACGGTTCGACGGCCGGCCCGCTCGATCGATCCGGCTTATTTCGACGGCCGCGGCGGTTTGACGTCAAGGAGGCAAAAGTCACCGCGCCGCGTTGTACTCGACCGACCGCGCGGAATGCGTTTCTCCTAATTATGTTTAACCCACGTTGTCAGTAATTAGTTTCGTTAACGTTTATTGCCCGTAACAGATTGTCCGGTCACTTACGGGCAATAAACCACTTCCCATCAAACGTTAAACACTAATCGTGAATCGAAGTTGCAAATCTCTCAAGTTCGGAAAATTTGAAATAAAAATTGTGCATCATAATCTTTTTATTCATCTGTGAAAGAGATTATTGTATTTTTAAAAGGAGAATTATACCATTAGACCTATCGTAGGAATTATACGGTCCAATTAAGTATACACCTTGAGATGAGAAATTCGTGTGAACTATCGCGTACTATCTCCATACGTGAAAAGGGATTTTCGGAAAATTTGACTTTTATGCAGGATGTATGACAAGTCGTGCCATACGTACTCTTCTACCTCACTTTCTTCCAGTTTGACTTCGAATTCAGCAGGGAATTGATATAAGTAGAAAGAATATACGGAACTCTCATTGCATATGTTCCCATAGACATACCTCCTTTATGACAGCTTTAGCGTTCTTTTGACCCACTTTATCTTCGTCCAAAAGACGCCGCGGAAGTATTTAGAAACAAACTAGGGAGATTACCGTCCTGGAGAGTTTAACAGAACATCTGACAAGTACAATATCTCAAGTATGCAAAAACAAAATACTTGAGGGATGATAGTCATTTCTTAATAACGTACGAATGCGCGGAATTTCATTAAGCGAGGGGCCGCGTCCGCCGACTTGCGACACACTCGAAATGTATTTCGGAGCGTCGACGTAGTTCCGGGCGACACACAAAAGCGACCGTGTTCACCGAACTGTCCCAAGCGACAGACCCTTCCTCGTCCCTTCGCCGCCCTTCCGGCCGGCATTTTTCGCGGGATACGAAGACCGCCGACGATGTCGAGCGGGGTGCAGAGGTGGATAGAGGGTAGCCGGGGCCAGCAGATAGGGGGAGTTAAAAAAGGGGCGCGCGGATCGCGCGGGAGTACGTGCGAGCGGATCCAACTGCACGGTCGGTCGCTTGGGTAACGATCGACGGTGACAAACGGGTCAGTGGAGCGGGAATCGTTTATCCGAGCTATTGTGGCTCATGATTTTTTTGCACGCCTGATGGGAGAGCCGTTAACGGCTCTACAGCGGCACGAAAGTTACGAACAACGTTCGCGCTCTGCGAACCGTTTGGTTTAAACCGAGGGAGAAATCGTCATCAGCGCGAGTATAATTTCTCGCGTTCGCAGATTTTTATTATCGCACTTAGCACAGAGCGGGGCGAAGCTGCAAAGGTCCGGCGGCGGAATTATCAAACCGCGGATAGCGATTTCAAAGCGGCACTCGTGGTTGAAATGCAAATTACCCTTTGAGTCTACTTATTAATTCCATTTCCTGTGCCGCGGATCTCTGTGCCGCGCGGAGTTCTTTAACGTAATAACGTCGTTTGATATTACAATAAAATAAACGACGTTTTTTTTTTTAATGTAATGAAAACTTCCCTCGCGCGCGCGCGCGATTCGTATCGCGCCGCGATAAAAATTTTTTAATTGACAGACAAATCGGTCTGGCGACTTTTGTTACTGGATTTCGTGCATTTTGCGCTAAATGGGCGATAAGAATAGGGCGCAAATGTCGTTGTGCCGTCGCAATGATGAATATAAAAGACGTCACAAATCGCCACGTAGAGGCTGAAGGGGGAGGAATGCGCTTCAGGTGGAAATTTTCTACTTCTGCTTTGCTTAAGAATGTCGTCGCGCTGAATTCTTTAAAAGTTATACGGTCAAAAAGTTACGCGCCGAGAATGGCGCGGCACGTATTCCACCGTGGAGTTTCTCGAAAATTACTCGCGACGTCCGAAGTTTCCAAATTTGCCGAGATTCGTGCGACAATGTCGTCAGCGTCGCCGGCAAAGTTATGAGGAGGATACGTGAGATATCCTCAGATTGTTGCGCGAATGATTGTACACGTACGCGATGCTGTCTTTTTGTATTTCCGCGTTGAATATGCGACAACAATCTATTGGGATTATATCAGTCACTTCATAAAAATGCATTGACATCTTTATTTTTTTTTACCAACGGAAATTAAATCGATTAACTACCTTAAGATGTTAATTTTATGAGAAAAACGATTATATCACAAAAAATTTTTTGTAACTCCAATATCCATAACGACACTTTAATTGCCTGTATGCATGTGTATGAAACACGTGATTTGAAGTACAACAACTGAACCGAGTCGGGATACTTCATGGCTCAAACGTAACGGGACTTCGTATCAAATTAATTTTCCCGTGTGTTTCTGCCAATTAGTGACATAGCGTCTCCTGCCGATGACAAGTCTCGCATACTCAGGAGAGAAGCGTTATTATTAAGGCTAGCAGAAATTGAATCAATGATACCTTTCGTTCGCGAGCCAATTTACGCATCGGCTTCGTTTCACACGTTAAGTGTCACGTTAAGTGACGCGAGCGTACGTCGTTGTAGTCGCAAAGCGTATTTGATGACGCTAAAATCAGCTCTGCGAGTGAAGTCACTGGAAATTTATTCTATCCCTTTAATCCAATCGAATAAATCTCATCTTACTGCCGGCGCGCTCACGCTTATATACGTTTACCGAGTGAAAAATGCACGTCCCAAATTTTTGGGACAACCTCGAAGAAAATAAATTCGGAAAAATCCAGTCAGGGGAGTGCAATGCCTCGCGCGCGTGTTTTGTCGCCCACGTCGCGCGTTGATCGATCGGTTTTCGGGTTATTGACAATTATGAGATTTCGCACCGGATCAATTTTACGCACCGCAACCGTCAGGTTGACCACCGCATCGCAGTCAACCTAACCGACATGTCGATATGGCTGTAGCGCGTCGCGTTGCAAACGATCGCGAATCGTGTAGCGCGTTACCGGAAAATATTTGACAAGCACGCGAGCGAGCGGCGAGTATTGCCGTTCGCCTGACAAATGAAACAAATTTCTATTTGAAGAGGCTGTACGCTGTACTTTTGCGTATCTAGAGAATGGGAAATCGTACATCGTCTGGCATTTCTTTCAAGTTTTATACGCGATCAAACAGCAGCGAACTGATCGAACGCGATTTCACCTGGGAAATTAGCAACTTTTAATAAATTGGCAAGTTTCGAGAGCGGTTCTTCATTCGGTTAGATTTTTTTTATTATAATTTGTCGTTTCTCAAAACACGTTACGTTTTCATGTTAGGATTGAAAAAAATATATAAGATCGGGGGACGGTAATTGATTCGAAATACCATTAGCGCGTGCAGAGAACGAACATTCCCGAGAAAACACACTTGAGAAATTAAGATAAAATCGCGAGGCGAGCACTGCACCTTCCTATGCTGTTGAAAGCGATTCGAGACTCGAATTAAATTGGTCTTCCTTGGTCGCCTTTTTGAAACCGTAAAATGTTTTGCTGGATGATTATCAAGATCCAGGTTTTTAATAAGATTTAATTCGCTAATATTAGTAAAAGTTGATTATTAGTAAAATTTGATAACGTTCGTATTTCTGTAAAATACGGCACGATAATTTGAAACAAATGTAGATGAGTATCTCTTCTCTCAAATATATAGCATTCCGTAAATCAAATTAGCATATATTTCGAATTCAATTTCTATACTTATTAGTGTTACGATATCGAATGACAGAGGGGCATATTCATTTGAATTAAATTTGAAACTTCTCGCATGAAAATGAGAAGAGCGTCACCTATTTAGTATTCAGCACACCTCGTTCATGGAATGCGTTTTTAAGACTTTACGGCGCGAAGACCTTTCTTCGGGGGGAGGGGGGGGGACGTTTTAATCAAGAATGTTCAAAGTAAGACCGGAATTTCTTTGGGCATCAGTAATTAGCTAATGGAACAAGATTAAGCACCTTCTTATCTCGGGAGAAAAATACCCTTAAATATTCATGTCACGCGGGATAAATTACTGATGTGCGGCGTTTCACGATATATCTAGAGGTTTCAAGGAAATATCACGAGATATAATAGTTATTAAATTTTGATTTGTCATCAGAATAATGACGGCTAAAGCTGGAATCTATGTCGCGCGACGAGTAAAATGGCGCGGTCGATTTTCTTTTAAAATTGCCACAACTGTGCAGGTTCACTACTATGTATGGAATTAAGTGGATTATTATATGATCGCCCATTCCGTTTGATCTTTTGAGAAACTGGACTAATGATACTTATTTAACCACGCACAAAAGAGTCCAACCATTTTCTTGAAAAAAGCTTCTAAGTGTGTCAGATTATATAATAAATACGTAATATTCTCTTCTGTACATGAGTAAGTTCAAAAGAAGAAAACTGTCTCTTCTTTCAGATAAAATGTAACTGCATGAGGAAGCTAATTTGCAAAATTATTCACGTAGAACATAATTAATCTTAGTATGTTCGTATCTTTTATTAGAGATCATTTAAGAGATTACAATAATTCTTGAAAATATTATCTATTTATATTAATTACAGGAACATTATTTCTATACACGTACAAGTTATAATACAATTATTTCATCTGACTAGGAATTATATTAATTTTCCAAAATATCATTTATATATCAATTGCACAATGTCACTCATGATTATCCTTTGACTGTATCAAGAATTCTTTCTTACATTGAACTGGCACTTTCATTCGTTGATTAGTTTAAATAGAGATGCGTCCCGTGAACTTTCAGCCAATTGCCAATACCTAAAGTGAACCAACTTTGAATGTATACGCTAACGGCTAAAGGCAATAATTCCGAACGGTTTGTTATAGTAGGTTCCACGACCGAGCTTCTTATTCCTTTAGTGATTTGAGAATGTTTACATTCGTCCTACGTACATATCGCCAGATTTTACAAGAGCTAAGAGGCAGCAAGTTTCGGCGGTCCAGTTTGCGAAAGAATAATGGACGAACGCGACACATAGATGCAGAAGCCATGGAAAACGCGCCCTTGTGCGCCCGGCGAAAGAAATACATCGTCGAACGCCGGACGTGCTTGCAATGTAAAGATTACTGAAGTTACGATCTACTTTTCGGATAAGAAAGAATTCCTGGCGGCAGAATAAATATTAACATTTTATCCGGTACGACGGGGCGGCAACGAGGAGGCGCTCTAATGCACGTCGCGTTGGCGAAAAAAAAAAGAAAGATCGTCGGGGAAAATATAATACATTCCGCACGTGCACTGTCTGCCGTGCCGTGTTTAGTTTGCAAATCGCGAATTTTATTATCGGTCGAGTCACCAGGCATCTCTCTCTTCCTCTTCCTCTCTCTTTCTCTCTCTGTCTCGCCGTATTCGGGGACACGGCACATACACGGCGACGGACAAAGTGGCGGCGTTACCTGAAATACCGTCGCGTGACCACGCTGGGAGATTTAATCTGCCGCAGCAGCCGAGGAGATAAGGATAATAATAACACATACAGAGCTGACGGACGGGGCAAGATCTGATAACAGTTAAATATTGAAATCTACGTGTAATTTACGTTGAAATAATTTTAATTCATTTAACTTGTTAAGTGTCGTGAATGATTCTGATTTGGAAGCTCACTCGCTTTTCTTTTGCTATTATTATTAAATTTGCAGTTGTATTTAAGGCAGTTGTGGATGAAATCGGGGAAGAGGGACCTCTGATGCTTAATTGAGGCAATAGAACGAAAATACGCCATTTATTTCTTAATAAACGTACAAATCTTAAATTATTACCAAACATGCGATACTAGTTATAGACGCGAATGCGTCTGAATATGTGCTGCACCGCCGTGTACCCCGGCGATTTCCAGTTCAGAAGTTTCCAATGCTTCATAACCCACGCGGTGTGTTGTTCGGTCAGCAGACGTGTACTAATTAAAGTACCTTTACAGCTATCGCTCTAGCCGCTCCGCTCACGATCACGTACAACGTGCGCGTACATGGTGCGCTAAATGATCAGAGATAACGATCGTCGTCGATGGATGTTTCTCTCGCAAGACATTCGCGTCGCATTATTTCGTTATTTCGAACATGCGAATCGATTGCCTTTTCCAAACTACTCCAAATGTTCGTTTCATGAATATCAACCTAAATTTAGTTTCCCACCAAATAAAAGATTATATTTTTAATATCAATGATTCGCAAGAAACAAGAAAGACAATAGATTCAACGAAGATATGAAAATAGAATAGGATTTATTTTCTGTAGTATTATATCACTATCTGGACTATTCTTAACTGACTTCCCACGAATTTTCTTGGTTTCATTCATTTTGTTCGGTTAAGTAAACCGAAACGTAATCGAAATGGAATATTCGTTCCTGCATGGCTGAACGACTGCACCTTTGGCAACAGCTCGCGTTTACAGAGTGAAAGTTCTGTAAGCTGCCTTATCCCTCCTCCCTCTTCCCTTCCTTTCGTGCATCCACTTCTGTATCGAGGACTTCATCGACGGGTCAGGTTATTCCTCGAAACTTCTCCCCGAAAGACTCGACCAAGAAACGCGAATAACTTTCCTGTCATCCCCTTTTCCGTCGCGCGGTCGGATGGGATGCATAAGGGAAACAACTACGATCGTGAAAGTATGCGGCGGGCTGCGGTAGCGTGGATGACGAGTGAATTTCGTGGCGATAGTGGGACGGGGTTGGGGGGGGGGGGGATGTAAAGGGATGACGCAAGGAAAGAATGGGAAGGGAAAGAAAAGCCAGCTTGCATTTTATAGTGCTTTGGTATCGGTCCTGCTCGACTTTCTTCTCACCATTCTCGTCCACCGGAACGCTTCATTCGCAACGTATCGTGCGAATCAATCTTTAGGAGATATCGAGAAAGTGGTCGGTTGCATTTGAAAAGAGAGGGCGAGGTGAAGGGTGAGCTAGACTTTCGAGAAAAGTATTATCGGTAGTTTCTGTACAATTTCTCGAAAATACATGCATACGATAACTATATATGATTCAATTATGTGGTCCGCTGACTTTGAGTTTGGATCTATTCAATGCGCGTTCTGTCAACGCGTATATATTTTGATATATTAGTTATTAACGTATAATTAATTTAAGGCAATAATCCTTTTTGACCGTAATATTTTTGTCATGGATATAAATTACTATGCGATCTGAGAAAAACGTAACGTGCAATCGCATAATTAAAGTATTTGCCATGCGCGTGGTTTATTAAGCTTTTTTCGTCCTCATCGGAAACGACCGAGCTACAAGAAACGTAGCTCGGCTCCACGTGTTGCCCGTTACGAGCGTCCCGGTATTATGAAAATGCAGCGGCTGGTGTGCCATGCGCGATCATAACTTTATCAATAAATATGCCTTGCATTTTTGGCCGCGCATTTGGACTACGGGTAAATCGATCTTGCTGCAGCGCATCGATCTACCCGGAATCTGCTCTATACGAAATCTCACTGGAGCCTCCTCGAATTCAGTGTATTTCTTTCGTATTGTAAGACGTTGCAGGAAGATATCTGAAGTATCGCTCCCGTACGAATATATTTGAACACAGCAATCGAGAAAAACAAATTGTTTGTACATACGCCATCGCGCCAGTAAAATCGCCTATTAGATGTAGAATGTACATTATATATTTTTACGAAAATTAACAAATCGAAAATCTGCTAAATTCGCGAAATAATTTTATTTAGAAGTTATTTAAATCCAATTATTTTTTACATTTGTATGTATTAAAATTTAAATATAAAATATAGAATAATATCGCGCGGCAAAAGGTGACCCGATTCCCGAAAAATCACCATCTGCATGTTCTTGCTGCCTTACCGATCTTGGCACAGACGACGAGAGTAAATTTTCCGCAAAAGCCGTAATCGACACACGGATGCTAGCATTAAATCACGAAGATAGATTTTTGGCGCTGCCGGTGCTCGTCCGAAGTTACCTGTAGGAGCTGGTAGAATCCCGAGCGCGCGCGAGAGCGCAATTCCCTCAACATCGCGGGGGGAGTTTTCCCCGCGGAAACTGGATTTCTATGGCGTGGAAACTTTTGTCTGTGACTCTCGTAAGAACGCCTCGCGTCGCGCACATATTTCGCGAGCGTCTATTTTATAAATTTCCGCGTAGCGACGATACAACTCTATCCAGTCGTGAGTTTAAGTACCTGGTGCGCGACGCCGACGATGTGACGGAAAAGGAGGATACTTTGTCGTTTGATCCGCACCACGATATTCTATGTATTTCCGCTCTAAATAGCAGCGAAGAGCGGTTAGAGGGAGCGGCGGGAGGGAAGGGACGAGAGGCCAGAATCATGCTATAGGTACGGCGCGGCGCGGCGCGGCGGCGAGAGATCGACCGCTGTGAAGCGCATTAATTGCCACCGATCTGACAGCGTTGCTCCTACAGGGTTGCACAAAGCACTTAAGAGAGCAACCCAGTTCGCCTCCAATTCGAACAATGTCGCCGGAAGGGATCGACCTCATTTTCTTAGCGCTTTATGTCTTCCACCGTCGCGGCTCTCCTTTTTCGCGAATATTATCGTCTCGCGACCCGCTTCTGCATTATATTAATTTGAGAGTAACTTGAAGAGCAGTTTCCATTCCCCCCGTTTAAGAAGATTCTCTATTACGCGACGGAATTTTATTTACATCTTATTATCGAAATTAAAGTAACAATGGTTTACGAGAACGTGTTAAGGAATCAATGCTTCTAAAATAAATACGAATAGCGACGTGCTCGTAGATGATAAATTCGCAAATAGTCAAACAAAATTAAATAAAGCATAGATGCCATGATCGATTATCCGAACGAACCGGTATATCGTCGAACTTTATCGCGCATACATAAAGAGCCGTAAAAGTTAAGAGACGCATCAAACGACAATGCGATATCTCGACTAGACACTTCACGACCCGCCTGTCATTCGAGCGGTAGAATCAATCACCGGATAACATCTGCGCTCTCATATACACCTTTAGTTTTCACAGAAGACTAACGTAGCGAATGAGACGTATTACCGATGGCATCGTAAACGGCCGGGCATTGTTAGGTTTCTTGCCGACGAAGCTGCAATCTATATTGTCGCTCTGCGGATTCTCTTTATCATCGTTCTAATAAGTATATTTCTCTGTCCATAGACGCTAAATCTCGGGAATAGACGCGATAACAGCTGGCTTGAGGTTAATATCGTTCTGGGGTGCGAACCGCGCGCGCACGGAGCTGAGCGATAACGAGCGATCTTAGCCTCCGGACAGGTCGGAGACCGGAGAAGGCTGCCGTTTACCGAGAGTCCTCATGCCCCGGTCAGATAACATAAATACCCGGACGAATGAGACCAGGGGGGTCAGTAAAGAGGCCGGCCTGCCGATAAATTCAGCCAAATGTGTCGGCTGGTAAGCAGTGGTGTATCCACTTCCGTCGAGACTTTCTTCGTGAGCCCGAGGCACGTAACACTCGCGTGAACATACATACTTATATACACAGTAGAACATTCCCTCGATGGGACTCCTCGAGAAGGATGAAAACACACACGGCCGGTAAATCTGAATATATTGCATCTTCAAGAGTATAATAAATAATAATAAATACCGCTTTAGCTGACTCTCGCGACTGAGATTCGATTATAAGAATTATACGCGCGCGAATCGTTAACAAAGAGCGATGCTTGAGAGATCACGAGATCTCCTTTCTGCGTAACAAGATAAACGGTGCGTAGCGAAACATGCGATGCACCGCCGTTAAGATCCGCGAGAGTGTATCTCGCGGAGAGGGGAAAACACCGTGGATGCTACGATGCAGCCGACGAAATAGCGAAGTGGTGAATAGAGCGTGTCTATAATTTGCACGGTGAACGTTTGCGTAATATCACGCGAGATAATATTCGAGGCGCTGAGAACTGTAGTCCCGGCATTATCAAAATATTTAAATACAAAACACGATAGTCGTCGGGGTTTGTAAAATGAGGTACTTCGCGACGAAATCAATGCTCCGTCAGGGGATCCGTGTTTTTTCACGTAGTTATTAATTCCCGCATTTTTAAGAGCGCGACGTTGTATCCTGAGCACCTGATGATCGACGCGCGTATCACGCTTCGGGGGGAGAAAAGAAAATATATATAGCCGCTTTCGCGTCGCGACATGTTCTACGACGATTCAACGTATAGGGAAAAGTTGACGGTGGGAGTATAAATATTACCATAATACGATAAAGGGATCCGCGTTCGCTGCTCCGCGAGCAAAAATGTGTATTTCAAGAATTTAATATTTCAGGAGAAATTATACTTTTAGATGAGAATAGAGGATCGGAGGTCGCACGAATCAGAAATGCAAATTCATTTTAAACGATACTCCCTGGCGAAAATGTAAATTGATTTCGTGCTACTGCAGGTTCTTAGTTCGAAGTATATCGATCCCCCTCTTTAATCTTTATTGCTCCTGTACGGACTGTAACTCTCTACACTTAGAATAATTTTATTACCATCTTCCTGTCAACACGATGTCGCCGACGAAACCAATTTCGCCGACGTTAGAACGTCGCCGTTTCATGTAAATTTTGTCGCGCGCCACCTTCATTAGATGCCCTTTAAAAACTAGTCGAAGTAAGAGAAAGGAGAGTTCGAGCTGCATTGAAAACGTTCTATTATGCCCGTGGAAATTGGAGAAGCCGTGGATAAAGGCAATAATAAATTTTTAATGATTCGTCTTGCGTCTCACAATATTTTCTACTGTTAGAAGTTGTCAGGACTTTGCGACTAAAATTGCGAACTTTATGTCCCGCTCTTTACAATAAGCTTTTAATCGCGACGTGACTCGGCCGCCTCGGCTAAATTAAACGGACGCTTATTTAACTCAAAGAAGAAGTATTGGCCTTCTCGCGTTTTAGTGAGGTCGTGACTCCGTTTGCCTCGGTGGACGTTCGACAAGATTCCGACATTGGGAATGATATCAATGGATACCCTAAAGCCGGGTTGAGTGAAAGAAATAGAGGAACGGAAAATAGAAGGAATGGGATCTCCATTTTAAAACATCCACTGAATTCAAACGACGGGACGCCCTTACTTAAACGAATTTCAATAATGATTTTCTTCAAATTTTATGCCCGGGTTGCGATAAGGACGGCACCCGCTCCACTTCGACTCTTTCAGGAAACAAATTGACTCTATCGACGAATGGAATCGTTAATCCGGCCGAGGAATGATCCCCCGTCGACCCGACGACGATCGTGTCGTCACTGTCGTCGCGTTTATTGTCGCGGAAGAAAAAAAAAAGATACACGTTAGCCTCTCGTTGAAGGGGCCTCGCGGAGAAACACGGGGGAGCTTGGAACGATCATTGTCGGATCGTGGCGGAAAAATAAAGCAAACGAACGAGCGCGAGAGGCGATCGCCATAAAGCGTCAATGACAAATGCGCCGTCTTATCTATTGCATTAGCCGGGTCGTACATCAAGTAGAACGGTTCCCGATAGGAAGAAATTCCTATATTCGCGGGCGTATATATCGGCGGCGGGGATGGCCTCTCGCCGGAGAGAAAGTGCAAAATGTGTGCTCCGCGCGCAAAGAGAGAGCGGAAGATAAGAAGGTGTACGTACAGCACGAAGAAATGACTTCCTATGCATTCCATCTTATAGCAGCCTACGTGTAATAAAATTGAAGTATATGGCGCGTGCGCACTCGTGTACACACGCTTTACAACTTGGCAATAAAGCTTGGCACGATGCGGATGTCGTTGGTGAGAAGAGAGAAAGAGAAGCCGCGGAAGTACATATAAAGCTTATGTTATTTAGCGTAGCTACCGTAACAATGTTGCGCGGAGCCTATCAACTCCAACAGAGAGTTAGCTTTAATGATTCTCCCGGGATACAAAGTTGACTCTTCTAGCTACGTACAACACCCCCGCCCCCCTTCCCCCGATCAAAGCACACAATAGATTCTATCCGAGCGAATTTCTTGCGTGAATTTCCTGTGTTAATTTCCCGCGTCGAATTAATAATGCTCATGACACTCCTGCGTACAATAATGCGGCGTCCGCGCGCGTGTTTGCTTGATAAACACCGACTGCACGGCGCGGCGCGGCGCGGCGCGTCCCGATAACGGAGATAGAGAATCATGGGCTCTTTGTTCTTTTTTCGATAATACGCTGCTCATCGTCGTTTTTTGCTCCCGGCATTTGTACCCGCGTGATGTTTATCGTTGAACCGTGACTGATCTCGTTTGTCGCTGAATAAAGAGTCCTCAGTCATTTAATCCGGTATCTTTTAAAAGAGGCAAACTTTATTTTTGACATCCAGAAATAAGCGAGTAACTTCACGGCAAATTCGATAATTTTCCTGAGTTTATTCAGGATGGTGCTTGAAAGCAAGATATATAGGCTGCTGCCTCTTGATGAACTAAGAATAAATTACCACGATCAGATTTACCGCTTATGAATACTCAAAGGGTTAATAGTAGTAACCGGTGTGCCGAGCGTGAAACGCTCTTTTCATAGCGTAGCGCGGCGATCTTTCTCGGCATCAAAGTGGCGGGGAACGGGAACGGGGAGACGACGGACTCGTAAATTCTCGAGGCTGGTCATTCCGCTCATCGTTTTCAACTCGCACTTCCTGCCATTAGAGCAACAAATGAATTCCAACACGCGGGGCGGTGGCGGTGCGCGGTGTCCGTTTATCAGGGACAGATGTGGAACACTCCCCCCCGGAAACATTCCTCCGCGATTTTGCAGGATGAATATTCATTCGTTCTGTGAGCCCCGAGAAGCGGGTCTGTATCTGCTTCTCCCCTGTCTACCTATGTGCTTAGAATCAATTAGAATGATACATGATTCGCGTGCGGTGGCCCCATTATGAATCGCTGCTTCAGCGGTTGTCGGAAGGCAACCGCGGATTATAAATTTATCGAGTTATCGTCGCTGAAGAGCGATTGCGCGCGAGCGTGCGCCCTTTGGCGTCTTATATTCCGACCCTTCATCGTGTTATCTCTCGTTTCTCCGCGATAAAACATAAGGCCTAAAGATCTTCGTTAACAGTTAATTCAATTTTGATACAAGTAACTTGGATTATTTATATTAAGTGATATATGAAATAAAACACGTGCGAATATAGCCACGTGCTTTAAAAATCGGTTTTGCGGATATTTTAGACTAACGTTTGTTCGGCAAATAAAACCGAATCTACCGTACGGTGAAATCCGTCGTATCTGCGGCTCTCGCTCTATTTTCCGCACACCAGTCGGGAGATTTTTATTTTATTTCTCGTTCCCAGAAACTGAAAATCGAGCTTCGCGAAGAGAGGTTTGCCCGTGTACCAATTAGTCGCTGTCAAATAAAACCTTCGCGCGCGCGAAAGGGAAAGGAATCGGGGTTTGTGCCCCCTCCCCCCCCCCGTACAAAAACCTATCATTACGCTTTAACATTTCCCCGCACGCGTGTATCGCTCTTTGCGCGATATATCGCTTTGTTAATAGCCAATTCAATTTGATTACGCGCCTGATATAGATCCCCGAGATATATAACCGTATATCGCGAACACTTTAATCGATCGGCGCGAAATCGAGCCGAAAACACGGTTAATCGGCGAACCGGCCGAAATTAGTCGCAGCCGCGGGGACATTGTGAAAATTGTGGAAATCCACACGCATCGTACATCACTGATGCTCCACGATAATAAAGTACATTACGCATTTACGCGCGGCGATTCGCGCGAGCGCGCCGGGCGCCGCACCGCGGAGCGAGCTGCAAGGCTCTCGGGGTATTGCCGACCGCTTTTTGCTCTAGTCCGCGGCCCTTTCTCTCTCTTCCACTCTCGGCCTCGCTCCACCTCCGGTAATCAGTTCAATTGTAATTGGAAATCGGCCAAATGAACTGTAATCCGAGATCGAGGGTGCTCATAATTTAAATCGGACGCTCCGGATGTGTGCCGAAACGCCGACTAAGAACGATGTTGCGAACACCGTCGGGTCAAAGGTAAAATTCGATCTTTCTGCGAAGTATGACGCTATCAAGACATTGTTTCTTCTCAACTGCATTATTATTGGCAGGTTTTGTAATTGTTTGCTTTTAACTTACAGCTTCTTTAATGTTTGCAAAATCGTGACAAAATTCCTTTTGCTCATTTTATTAAATAACGAAAATAGGATTTAAAATCATTTTTCAACTAATGAGCATATAAAAATAATAAGACGCACGTCTTATTTTATCACGCTTATTTGACTACAATGGACATTTACATAATTTGATTTTTATTTTATTTATATTTCGCTTACTTGTGCCATTATAAATTCATTATAAAGCCTGAAGACTCACGTTAGCCATATGGCGGTATTTAATTCGAAACATTCAGCGAGCCTAAATAAACCGCTATACATTTCAAAAGAGCACCGAACGGCTGTCGCTTCGTCACATGAATTTAATCCACGTTTGGTCAATTGACTTCCTCATGGGCCGTCACCGATGCGCGAGCCGGAAACTTATTGCCTCGGTCCAGATTTGCACGCGTGGATGCGCAACGGGGTAATGATTGAATCTCGCGGGGAGGGTGATAGGGGAAAACGGAAAGGGACGAGGTGACGGGGAAACGACGGGGGGGTGCGAGGGGGGGGGGTGGACAGGCAGAGCGAATGCAACCTTTATTGTCGCTAGGTGGCCTACGATATTGAACAACAGCGGCAATCTATCCGATCGAATATCCAACAAGCCCCGGCTCAATGTATAGTCGCAAGGGGACGACGGGGGCGGACAGGAGAGCGTGGTGGTGTGGCGGGGGGGGGGGGGGAAGGGGGCGCACCCGCGATCAAAAGCCGCGCCATGCAGGATCCCCCTGGATAACGGCATTAATTGAATCGCTATCGGACGTGCCGTGGTCTCGCGTTATTCTATTACCGAAGCAGCTATTGTCTTCCGTGGTTTATAGTCACCTCTTCCACCCCACCGAGCCCGAACCCCAAAACCCCGGCCGACACTTCACACTCTCTCCCCCTTGCCCCGATTTCCGACACGTACGATCTCGCACGATCTCTATATCCACCGCGCCGCCCGCCCTTCTGCCTTTGACACCAAAATTCACCGGCTAGTCGTTCGATTTTATCGACTAACGACGATTTCGCAATCCGATCGATTTAATCAGACCGATCTATAAATGCACTATCCGGGATGTGGACCGTCCTTTTGTCTTTTACCGTTAAAGCCCAGTTCTTCAAAACGTCGTATTGGATGCATTAATAGTCAGTTATCGTTTTAAATAATTGCTTAATGAACGACGGATGTTTCTTTCATGAGATTATGAGAATGAATTGGCTCTGAATCTATATCTCCGAGTTTTGTCGTTAAAATAATTACAGAATTTGTGCTTGTAACACTTATTCGATCCGTTTTAATGATTCGACGAATTATTATTGATCCGTTTAAATGGCTGTTTAAAAAGCAACCTGGAACTCGTCGCGTAAAGCATTTCTCTAGAATTCTTGTCCCGTTGCGGAAACGTTGCGCGCATATATCTCTGCCCCCGATGAATTATTAATGTTCACATTAATTTCTCTATTTAACGAGCTAATCTATATGTGCGAAATACATA
Source organism: Temnothorax nylanderi (assembly GCF_030848795.1). Taxonomy (NCBI): domain Eukaryota; kingdom Metazoa; phylum Arthropoda; class Insecta; order Hymenoptera; family Formicidae; genus Temnothorax; species Temnothorax nylanderi. The sequence continues at coordinate 66,904 of NW_027249479.1, read as the reverse complement.
CCGGTATGGCCGTTAGTGCATTTAAACATTATGCGGACTGTTGCCTCGCCTATAATAATCGAATTATTTAATTGATTGAATATACAATTACGCGCTATAATTAATGTAGTTGACTAATTAATTTGATAATATCTTTATATATTTGCGCACAAACAAGCGACTTGCAGCACGCTGCACGAACGTATTAGTTCATTGCTATGTAACTGGAATAAATCTAACAGATCTATATTCCTAGATATTAAATAATTTTGCGTGCAACGCACTTGTCGCTATTATCTCTCCGTCGGTTAATTATTAATATCCCGCGAGGTAGCATATTATTTCAGGCGAGATGCAGAACCGTTGATCGATTGCCAATAGCGGAAATTTGTGGCTTATTATCATAATCGAACCCAGTGTTTTGGAACGTGTGTTTATTTTTCGTTTGCAGCCCCTCTTCGGTTGTATACATATACGAAACTTTTTCTCCGCGCGTATAATCGTACTTTTAAATCCAATTTCCGTCCCGTGATTTTCGTACAAAATATTATTTCGGGATAATAGTTAATGGGGTCCACGAAAATCTCTTCTCACGCCGGCAGTGGAGTATCCAACTCCGTGCGGTGACCGCGAGGGCCGCAAATGAGTTTGCTTGACTTAATCCGGCGTATGGATTGTCAATTTGCGTCAGATAATCCCGGTCCTTAGCGTAAACGTGAGCCCCACGCACACGTGTAACGACGCGTACGAAACTCCGGCGCGTCCTCACTAAAGTCCCCGTAATTTCCGATGGTAAGGCGTGCGCGCTACCTCCACCCCGGTATCGAATAGAGACATGTCGCGGGAAGGGTGGTCGGAAGCAGCTAAGAGGATTGCGGGACACCATCAACGCCTCCCGACTGTCATAAGCGGCCCATCGGCCTCGCCGCGTCGTTCGTCCGCTGCTGCCGTACCCGTCCCATAAACGTATTATTATTAATGGAGACGCTCTATAAAGCACGACATGTATGAAGAGCGTGTGCGAACGACGGTCCGATTGCCCGTCCGACTAACTGTAAAGTATTCTCATTCCAAGTTAACAATCGTGTGTGGATGTTACATGAATCAACGTGCAAAAGATGAGATACCAACTTGCGTGATGTGCGAATGGTCGTTATTCGAATAATACTAAGCAAGATTGAGTGAAATAATAGCCATAGGGTTGAAAGGTCGATAGTTCTTGAATCACGAGCGGCGAAAGACTATTGCCAATTATAACCCATTTAGATTATATAAGTTTTATAGATGAATTAAATTTGATTCTCTCCGATTTCAATAAGTCCTTATTTCAATTCGTAATAGCTTACAATTAGTGTCATCGTAATTAAAGTAGATTAATTTTTTTTTAAAGAGAAATAAAATGTGCGATTAACGTAAGTTTAAACCGCGAGCACGGTGAGATGGCATCGTTACAGTTTGTCAGCGCTGTCGTATCGAGTGTCTGCCGCTGAAAAGATACCACTGCAAAGCCAGAGCTGGAAGATAAGTGGCTCTCGCAGCCAACATCTCTCGAGTGAGTGGCTCGACTTAGTTGAACAGGTGCTTCGGTTAGATGTGTAGATAAGGTAAGAAGAAACTGTTTACGACCACGCTTCAGAAACCGAAGTAGCGTGCAAACGAGAGACTTTGTCGTAACGTGCCGTTTGTATATTTTTGCTGCATTAATGGCTAAAAATATGTCTCGAAGAACTATGTACTTATAAGTACCTATTGCAAAATTGACACAGATAGCTTTGTGAGTTATCCGATACATTTTTATCCGATCCGGTTTCAAATTCATTATTTTTTTGCAAATTTTATCGAGTATAATAAGATTGTTATTTTGAATAATGTCGAATTAATTTATTATAGATATAAAATATACATAATGTAACATAAAAATTACCAAAGTATAATGTTATTTTTAAATTAGTCTCACTATAAAGGTAACAGAATAATTCAAATTGCTCGTTATTTCAAGTTTTATTTTCTATTTCAGCAGATATCAAATAATAAATGTCTACTTGGAAATATAATTTCGCTCGATGTTCCAACAGTTCCCCGTATCGGTTCGATTAATTCGCGATAAGATCACAATTAGACGTCGTGATTCGTAAACTTTTGTACAACAATGCGCCACTTCCAACCGGCCAGTCTCCGTCGAAGTACGTCATCTATCTGCTGGGCCGATGCGCGGCTTTTAAAAATGTGATACCGAGCGTAAGATACGACCCAGTTTCGTTCCGGTATATACGCGCGGTTGTCAAAGTTGCCGGTACACACGGAGAGGCGGGCAAGTCTCGAAAGGAAGGCGGAAACTCTGTATCCCACGAGGATCGCACAGTCACCGGGCGTCCAACAGTCCTCTGCCCGCTTCTCTACCTCCTTCAAACCTTCTGCACGATAACGACCTTCGTGCCGGTGTTAAGAGTCGAGAGAGTTCCGAAGAAGCCTTTTCATTTTAGCTGTATCCTTGCCTGCTGCTCTTCAAGCGGTAGTCTTCTCTGCGAGATCTTACCTTGGATCCTTGACTTTATCATTCTGTGATCAGTTTCATGTCAATATATTACATGTATATACGAGATCAAAAAAGTACTGAGATTGAATCGATAAAACTTTTTATTATATATTTGTGACTAAATTACAATGATCCTCTTCAAAATATGACCCATCAGCATCTACACACTGCTAACGGTGTTTCCACTGTTCGTAGCATTCGGCATAATCGTTTAAAGTGAGGCTGTTTATTTTATTATTTTATTATGTTATGACCAACATTCTTAATTATTTGTTCTACGATATTTTGCGTGTCCCTTTTTAATTTATTGCGTTTTGACTAATGAAAGATCACTGAGGAGAGCCCAATTTAGGACCGAAACGTTTGATTATTTTGACTATTATGTATTAATGTATTGTTAATTGTCAAGAATAGATCTTTTTCGCACTCTACATCATGCTCCGGCTTTTATTAGCTCTTATTTTTTGTAATAATCTTACGAAAAACATTATAATGACACATGAACGCAACTAAACGAGTCGAAACTTGTGCTGGTTTTAAAGGAAGGACTATACTTCACGTTTTACGTCATTACAGTTTTTCAGTGTTGCCACTTTGTGCGCTACATGTTTAATCTAATCACTTTTCTGACAGACTTCGTAGCCTTATTTAATATTATGTCAAATTACCTCTGTGAAGCTAGCACAAAAAATCAAAATGGCATTTATATTAAAATTACGTGCTTTTTATATGCTAATTTTGTGCTTTATTATCGATTTTTGCGTTCAAGCGGATTAGGAAGAAATTGTGATTGAAAAAAAAATGGGGATGCTGATTTAACTGTTAAACCATTCAAGCACAAAAATCAGAAATAAAGCACAAAATTAGTACTACATATAAAGTACTCAATTCTGATATAAGTACCACTTTGTCACAGTGGAATGCTAGCGTCACAAAGGTTTAACAATCATGTAGCTATATATTGTGACGATATTCGGATGGGATAAAAAATTGACTTTATGAATGGAGTACAAAATCGATTTCACGAACGGAGTTAACACAAATTCTAGAATTAAGTAGTTGAGCATCGTTTCGCAAGTTGTGAACAACGAATCTAAGAGGCAATTATGCGTAATAAAGGCGCAGGGGTGCTCGAAGAAACACAGAGATACACAAGCAGATACTTGGCGGATGAACATAGCGACCCGCCTGCAATCGAATCGGGAAACGCTGCATCCTTAAGCCGCGCACGGTGCGGCGCCGCGCCGTAACGTATTATGAGATTTACCGGGAACGCTTTATACCGCGCGAGATAATGGCAAGCCCATGGGCTTGAGCGGTAGTATCACGGCGCACAGTGGGACATTTTGACGATCTAGGCGCTCAAAAGTCCAAAAATAAACTTTTTTTAAAACATTTAGCGCTATAACAAATGTTATTATTAAGGTTCAACATTTGCAAAAACAAATTTCTTTACGCTTTATGACGCCTACAGCGGATATGAGAGAGGTTCAAACTGTTCACTATCGAGCGAGTGAACCGGATGCTCGGCGCGTCATAAGTATCAGTTGCTTTTATTCGCCGATTTTAAGCAAACAGCTGTGACCATAATTATTACACCTGACGCCATGTATACTCCATGATTAAAGGTAACTAAACATATACATACAGTTTTGTTTTAGTAATCCTGATGGTTCGTTTTTTATAGATCAAGATACAGTTCAGAAAATGAAAAATTGATATATATCTTGCCTATAAATGTAAACTTTTATATTGTTATAGCACAAAATAGCGGATTGATCTTTTCATAGATCGAAAGTAGAAGTATTTAGGTCTTCAAAACATTAAAGACATTTTGCGATTTTTTGCGGTCTTTCAAATAGTGCGTGTTTTGTAAATGTATGTGCTTACGATCTGGCAGGCGCGCGCCGAGGCGCACCGTGTAGACTTTTACTTTGTTATACCATAAAATAACGGATTGATTTTTCATATATCGAAAGTATGTAGAAGTATTTAAGTTTTCAAAACATTAAATTTTACGTTATGGCTGAACTAGCTGGAGCTGTACTGCTGCTGTACGGACAGCTCTGTCGCGGAGTGCGACTTAACGATATTAGTACCGTGATCGGTGTTTCGATGTCTTCAACTATTTCGTCGTATCTATGTTATAATTGTAGGGCCCGGATGTTCGGTCGAACTTTCCGTAAAGATATTGTGAAAAATATCGTGTGCACCTCGGGGCGAAAGCTTTTTCAGACTCGTGTGATTTGCCGCCCTGCCTCGCCTTCGCGCTTCGGCTCAGGCGGCAAACTTCACACTCGTCTGAAAAACGCTACTTTCTCATTCAAAAACGTTTTCTAGTATCATTCCACGTCAGCTTGAACGAAAAAAAATACAAACTGGAGTAGATATTTTGTTTCAGATTTTTGAGCGCCTAGATCGTCAAAATGTCCCACTGTGCGGCGTTACGAAATTTGCGAGCGAGCGAGAATACAAAATCAATTTGCCGGGCATACGACGGACTTTTCATCGCAAATTCTACCTTGTTCTTTCAATTCTATCTGCGGTTGCGAGCGGCCACCTTTGCACTTGAGAAGGACAAATGAGAGAAAACGGGAAAAACGCAAACTAAATGAGAGCTTGTCACGTGCACCAATCACTGCGAAATAACGTCTCGAGACGCGCGAGGTCCTCGGAATAAGTTAAAAAGGAAGATAACACGGAAATGAGAAAGCCAGAAAGTTTAGCGGTCTCTCTCTTTCTCTTTTTCTCTCCTTTTCTTTCCTGTCTCTTCAACCCTCATTGTCTAGTGGTTGGTTTATCTGTAAATAATTATTTAAATCTGAGCGAGCCTTAAATTGTTTTAATAATTTGCAATTATTTTTTTTAATTCGTAACACGTGCACCATTACATACAGATATTATTGTTACTATTATAATATTAAAAATATTACGATCTAAAGTTTATCTTTTAATAATGTTTTTAGCTTTATATAAACTCTGATTTCATATAAACATTTTTATCTCGATTTTATAGCGTGAAAAAAGTTTATGTAAGAAAAAAGTCTAGTTTGACTACATATCGTAGGGTCTCTAAGCTTGTTTTCCTTAGGCTTCTGGAGCTGTATATCCGTTGCTACTTGTTTTTCCCGGCGTTTCGTCGAACGACACGACGGCGACGGCGAGATGTATGTATATAGCGGCATGCATCGTTATGTAAGAGGAGCTTACTCCCTTTTCTCCCTCCCTCTCTCTTTCTTCCTCTTTTTCTACCACAAAATCCACGAAATGCGGGAATTGAATATCGGAATCGAGTACTCCGCTGAAGGCGCAAGAGCTTATAGCTACACCTGGCCGCGGAAAAGCCATTGATATGGTATTTCGGCGACGGCGGGGATACGAAATGGGGGAATTGCGGTCTATGATAAGCAAAGAGACGGATAAAAACGGAAATCTGTTTCCGATATGCGCGCGGCTGGCATTAAAATGCAATCTCATCGCCAGTTAACTTTTTTACGTTCTAACCCGCAGCGTCGGCCCTTTCTTTCCGCCATTCTCCCCGAGTCCCCGATCGTTTTCCAAGGGCCTCCGCAGCGCCTCTCGCCCCTGTCGCGCGGGCGCGCAGTTTTATCCGGCGGCATACTCGCCCTCGGGATTAGCTGCCAATCTGTCGCCGCTGGGGGGAGGAAGGGGGGAGAGGAGAAAAATTTTCTCGCGCTTTTCTTTCGCGGACGCGCGCGAGCGCGAGAGGGATCGATTCGGCATCGGAAAAGGGGTCGTGCCGGCACCAGTCCCGAATTACCGATGCAATGCGCTTTGTTGTCCCGGAATAAATTTCGCCTTCCAGCCCCCTCTTGATTTACACGTGCGTATTCGCCCTACTCTCGCAATATACATATATATATATATATATATATACATATAATATATATGTATGCATGTATGTATGTATATATGTATATATTCGATATTATCTGCCGAGGTGCGCAATTTGTCAAAGTAGGACGAAATTTTAAAACGTTCGCAATTCGAATGTCGTGATATTCGACATGTATTTCGTATGCTGATGATCGGTGAGAGGAAATTCGGTGCGAAAGAGTTTATTGATTCCTAAAGGATCACGATTTTAATCACTAAAATATTATTCTTTTTTTAACGTTTTTAAGCTAAAATTTAAAAAATTACTGTTGCTGATTGTTATTATTAGTTTCTACAGACGCATCATAATAGCTTACTTTGTAGAAGCAGTAAAATGTTAAATTTTTAAATGCAATTGCGATAAAATTAGCAAGCGTTTATCATATCGTTGCGATTGGCGCGAATTGCGCAAATGGCGTCGACAATTACTGAAATCGTCCGAATGATTTTTCTAGAGCGGAGAGCGATTACCACCGAACGCGGGTATAAATTAATAAATTCGTGCGCGAGACTTGACTGTGCGCCCCGTTCACAAAGCGAGGTCGCGTACCTATCCCGGGCAAGATCGGCGGGCGTAGACTTCAAACAATTGCATAGCCAGCCGCTGCAACGTGGCGCCCCGTAATTTCGAAAGCAATTAACGTGGCTCGACTTGGCCCGGAGCGCGCCCGTAAAAGTGCGATACTTCGTCCGCTCCGCGCCGCCCCCCCCCCCCCCCTAAGTTTGCGCATCCCAAAGTGGAGGCCGTATTTCGCGAGGATGTGCGAGGAACAACACCCGCGCGGAGATACGTCGGAATTTCCAGGAAAGTAGCCTCTCCACGTCGCCATGATTTAATTGTCCCCCGGCCGTTCCTCCACCGCGGATGCGCAGATAAAGTTAAAGAGTCACCCCGACGTTAAGAGAGCACGGGGAAAAAAGGAGGGAAAAGGTAAAACGAAATAGCTTAATTTTTTAGCGACGGATTTACAAGGGATAAAAGAGAGTCAGACTTTTTTATTCTTGACGGGAGAATATATTTTATCGTATCTGCAATATAATGGAAAATTTTCAGGTATTCAAAAATTAAAAGACCCTCCCGGACGACAGACGCGTAAATGACGTCGCGGCGCTTTGCGATTTTTTTTTCTCCTCTCGTTTCCTCGCTCCGTTTTGCGTTTTGCTCTCGTCAGAAGTGGCGCGACACCTTGCTCGCCGAGCGATTTCCGAGCATTACTAACAATTTACGTCAATTCCGCGAGACTGACGCGAGGCGCTCGCCCTACGGTATGGTTTTAATCACGGCCGCTTCTCGCTTGAGCCTGTTTATTTACACCGGGTGGCGTATAACTAGCGAGCGACGGCAAAAACGACCATCGAGTCGTCTGTCGGGATAGCGGGAGAAGCGGTCGGGGGAATAAACGTCGCTCCTTTTTTTCCGGTCTACACGCATCCACCCCTAGGGACGCCTCGGTGGACACACCGGTCGCGTTGTACCCGCCGCGGTCGTCCGCGTCTACCAATAGTTTAACAGATTCATGGTCGCATTTGCAATGCATCGAAAAACGACGGTGGCGTTCGTTCAATTCGAGCCGTATGTTTGGTCCAGCCAGATATTGAATTCTACGCGGTCGTTTGGCCGCGTCGCGCCGTGTCGAGATGCCACACCGGATCGTCGCGACGCGGGAGAGCGGGAGAGCGAGAGCGAGAGCGAGAGCGAGAGCGAGAGCGAGAACAAATGCGGAGAGCTTGCATGGCCCGATTTAACTTTTAAAACGTTAAGCGTCACCGTTGCTGTTTCTGTTTGCGCCCGCGCTTCCTTTCGTGCAACGCGCGCGACATAACGAACCGATGTTATTTAGTTATTTCGGCGGAAAACCAGCGCGGATCCGGACACGAGTGTACGTTCCCGGATTGTTATGTACGTATTCGACGAATGAAAAATACACAAGCGCGGACGCGGTTACGTGATGTTTTATGCCACCTTTATCTGGAAGTGACGTTTTCCCCTTCTCGACTTATTTCAATATTCCGGTGACTCGCGCGCCAAATTACAATGACAAAAATAACGGCTAGTGTAAATACATCCGCGAAATTCAAATTAAAAATCGCGTCGAAGCAGCTGCGAGCTAACGCGAGTTATTTACTTGAATTAATAACATTCGCTCATTTTCTATTTGCTCCTTTTTTCAAGGATTTTTTTTTTCACAGACCGTTTAATTGCGCGAGCTAAAGCTCTTGACTCGGGGCTATTTTCGTTAACATTATTTTTTTTTTTACAAAAATATTTGACAGTTGTACCGGCAAACAGAATATCGATAGCTTGGTCGAAATATTGTTGAAATGAATTCGAGGCGAGGTTGAAAACCTCGAAAACATGTAATCCCTCGCTTTGATATATCCATACTTGACGAGAAATGAACGAGGCATTATAACCAGAATCGACCGACCCTATGTATATTCATCTTGTGCGCCCAATCAGCCGAGATAACTTGTATTTCATGAGAACCATCTTCTACCCCTTCAAAGCTCTTAGCCAACAGCAACTCAAAACCGACGGTTTGCCTCCGGTATGGAAAGCTGTCCCTCTAATATTGACGGTGAAAGAATCGATGCTTGAGTACGCGAGACGAGAAGGATCTACATAATATATCTCAAATTCGTACGCAAATAAAATTTTTAATTATAATTTTTACAAACAACTGAATTTTAATTAATATCATTTCTAAATTGATTCCTTGGTATTATGTAATCACCTCTCGCAAAACATTCTTTAAATAACGTTCACGCGATAAATAATATTTCTCCAAAATGATGCGACGTTTTTTTATACGAACGTGTTTATATATACGCTTCTTATTCTTCGAAATGCACGCGGGAAGAACGGTGTCTCGCTCGATAACGCGGTTCCGGGAACCGAATTCCCGAGCAAACACCACGTATCGCGAGAATCCGTAAACGAGAGAAATCGGAGTTATAAAGAATCACGTGGTGAGGCACATTCTCTCGGCCTCTAGTGCGGGCGGAAACGCCGCCACGCACCGGGATACCTCGGCAACGAGCTGCAAACCGACGCAATATAACGCCCAGCACTCAGCGAGCTTTTACAGAACGGGCGTGGGTTTTCTCGAAACAGAAAGTTATCCGGGATTACTCTTAAACATAGCGGCCTGCGTAAAACACGCTCGTAAGGGTTGCGGGAGAATGCCGGAACGGGGGAAAATTGTCGGAACGGGCAAAATTCCGAGATAAAAATTGCGGCGGTTAAAAATTACAGCGATTAAAAATTGCGGCGAAGAGTATTACAGCGATTGAAATCGTCATTTGTCACGACTTATCGATATTCAAATATTTTAGTAATTAAACCTCGATTGAAACTCTGAAAAAGATAAGGCGAATGTACTTTTTTTTTCGTTCAAATATTTGTACTTCATTAAACTGAAAAATTGAAGTACCTACGTCTCACATCGCCCGAGAGAGTTCGCCCCTACCTTTCTATTTAAAATATCAATAATATGCTCGATTTCTCGCGCAAGTTATTTCGGAATTTTCGCTCTCGTTCCTTTAACGGGGAGAATTTTGTGCGCGCCGAGAGTCCACGGTGCCCGATTAGCCGACAATCAAGGAGCATTAACTTTATTTGAGAACTTTATAACGCTCGTAACGCGCGCGGAGGAAGATCGTCAGAGTCGCACGCGCCTTTTTTTTTCTATTCGCGAACAACTCTCCACGGTGCAAACGGAATGGAAACTTCGGCTCTACTGCCAGTGTGCAAACATTTAAATTTAGTCGTGTTTGCACTAACTATTATTGCGATATTTTCGCGCTTCCATGATCGAAGAGTAAAGTGTGGCGCATCCAGCGCTTCGTATCCGTTCCTCGGAAAAGTTTTCCGTTAATTATTAATATTTGCCATCTGACGATTCTTGCGTCTCTTCTTTTTGTAGTGTGACATTTTCCTGCATGAATAACTTGCTGAAATGTCATCATTAATTGGGTACGACAAAAAGTTTTTAAGTCTCATCTAGCAAAGTAATTAAAGAAACCGGCATGTTAATTTATTGTCACGCGACGATGTTTTTAACGGAGCGAAAACTTTTAAATTAATTAATGGTTTAGAAACAGCGGCGCCTACGCAGCTATAAAATTCTGCGAGCCTTCGTAGCGATTTATTTCCTTTTTCCTTTTTCTCGAAAAAATCCCTCGGAAAATGCAAGGGGCACGGAACTTGCGAGATCGGCTAACTACGCGCGCCGCGAAAATCGTCGATCGTGTAAATTGGCTGGCGGGATAAATTCCGCGGTTTGCGACGATTAGAAAGGAGGAAGAGGGAAAGAAGTAAAATATGTAGAAACATTTCGCGCCGAACGTTTGCCGGCGGTGCAGAGATAACGGCGGAGAATGTTGGGCGCGATGTTCATTGGTAAAATATCGGCGTAAAACCAAATAATACCTACGACATTCGATAAAATATCACCTTTTTCGCCAGGCGAACCCCACTCGGTGTCTCGATCTCCCCCTCGCGCAGTTGCTCGGCTTACGTATATTTCCCGCCCCGTCGCCGGAGCGAAAAGCCACTCTTCTACCTACTCGAGACCAACTTGTTGAGTAGCAACTCCCTATTTGCTGATAGTAAATTCCGTTATCGCCCCGAGTGGTCTTTCGCAAGCCTCTCCTGATTCCCCCTTTTTTTAACGATAACGAGGCCGATTCGGTCGGGAGAAAACCGAAGGGCCGCGATAAGATAACGAGAAGACGCCGTGGCACTTCTGCGAACGGCGCTACAGGAGTTTCTCGCCGACGGCTCTTTACGCCTCTAAATTATTGGAAGGAGAAGAATGCTTCCGTTTTAGCGATGTTATCGACAGCGTTAAACCGGGGCTGGTTTTCCTGCGAATAGCGGAAAACGAAGAAAGAGTAGTCGTTTCGAAAATTTAACAGCGGCGGCGGCGGTGACGTCGTCAGCGGAGGCGGCGCGCTGTGTACAAATCGATACACGTCGGTAAACGATTTAGAGATTTCTCCAGGGAGTGCTCGCGAAGTTCCTGGAATTTGCGGAATCTACCGTCGAACGTTTTTACTTCTTGTTAGTATACGTAATACGGAAATATATTTATGATTCACCGTGTATGCGAGACTAACGTATTCCAAAGGTATACGTCATTAGTCATTACTTTGCGTCACCGACGTACTTTGCGTACGCCGTTTCGTGATATTTTTCCGCGTCTCATATTTCACGAGGTTTGCCAAACGCGGCGGTAAACGTTCCTCAAGAGAGACAAATTCGTTTTTCGCGCTCGCATAAAACGCTTGGTGCTTTTTTAGCCTTTTAGATCCCCCCTTGATTCTGTATCCTCTGATATAAAGTTAGTATGGCGATAATGGATGCGCTTGTTAATTATTGCGCACACCCCGTGCACCGTGTTTCTTGAGATAATCCGCAGGCGTGGTCAATATTTTCCTCTTTTTTTTTGCCTCTTTTTTTTCATTACTCGACTCTCCCGATCCCCCGCTTAACCGTGTTATTTGTTTCGGCGCGGCCGCACAGTTTAAACAAACTATCGGCGAGAACTACCCCCGGTGGCTCGGGGAAAATGCTGAATTCGTTAACTATTTTATCCGGTAAGCATCGTCCGTGGCGCAGGGCAGCATCGGGAAGATGATTAAGTGATTCTCGTTAAATGTTATCCGCGTCGTTATTTATTACATCGGTATTCAGCCCCGAAGGGGGCGAGGTATTTGAATAACAAACTTCCTTTGTTCGCTGTCTGAGGCTAAATGTGCGCGCACAAACATAGCGCGCGCATAGAGCGCAGGCCAATTAGCCCCTTTATCGCGTAGAGAATGCAGGTATTAAATTCGCAACGATTCTATCGGCAATCGTGTTACTTACGTTACGTCAGCCCCGTTCGAGCCCCCCCTTGTGCATCGCGCCATTCCCTATTTCAGAGCAGTTACCGCGTGATCGTTTACGGCAAAACGTTTGCGACCTCGTTTACGTTGCTTCCTCCCTCAATTCGGCTCGGCAGCTCATCGTCGACTCGACAAAAACCACATCCACTGTCTCTAACTTGCTTAATCAACTTGCAATTAGTAACAATTAGTAGTTTCGAACATATACTAATTGAGCGTTATACGAATTGGGAATTTAATTTCTTAACCCTTAGCTGGCACACTTCACCAGAATCACATAGCTGGCACTGCACTGGGGCCGTTTCAGACCCCACCACTAAAATGCTTGCTGCGAGGAAGCTATTGATTTTTTTTACTTAAAAAAATTCCAAGATAGTCTTCGAATGTTGTTTTAACAAATGTCATAGGTTATTTTGATAAAATATAATATTAAGTATGAAAAAAATTTGAGAACGTAAAAGAAAACGAAAAAATGACTGTTTTCAGTTAAAAATTCATAACTCTTATATTTTAACTCTTCCATTTTTTAGTACCATTTTCGTACTATAGGGGGCTTAAATTAGAGCTGAACGAGGCTGGGGCGTTTAATACCCCACAGTGCCAGCTAAGGGTTAATATGACATATTACGCCGATGTATCGTATTCATTTTTAATCGAGATAACGGTTTATAGGCTAAACTTCATTCTGCGGAACTCGAGAATAATGATGTCTAAGCACTTCCCGGGACTCGGTAGTAGCTAGCGGAGAAGTTTTCGCAAGATGCCATTGTCGCCCAGTTACGAGCCTGTCGAACGTACTGCATTATTTATATCGTTAAGTGGCAAACTTGATTTGGCGTCGTTGCCGGTTGCTCTTCTTGCTGCGCGAGAAGGATTACTCGGCGATCTCTTGGTTCCCTTCGCTTTTTGCTACCCAGCACCAAACTGATTTATTACTTCATTCGTTTCAATAAGCTTCGAGAACTTCCTCCGTCGATTAACCCTTTCCATTCTGACGATCTTTTTTCCCCGAGACAAAGGGGTAAAAAAGAAATGAAGTCATCGCGGGACAAGAGCCTAAATCTCTGTGCACAGTGGATATTACAAGTAGAGCGTGACGGTGAGAGGTATAACATCTATGAAGTAAAGCAAAAAAACATGGAGCGGAAAAAGGTATACTTGTATCTTAAATGTTAGGGAAGTTCGCCAAGCAGTCAGGTTTTAATCTCGCCCTGCCTCTTTGTTTCTTTTTTGCGCAAAAGTATGGACATTTCGCAGGAAAGTTCCGCGTTAGAGAGAGAAGTAACAAAACATCGCGTGGTTCACGCGACGAGACAAACCGCGTAAACGGGGCTAAGAAAAATAACAATTCCAAAGGGCGACGATGCTGACTCTCGTCTACGGCGAAATGAGAATAGGTCTGCGAGTCAGTCGTAGAGCGCGCGCGCGCGCTTTCGCCGAAGGGAAAGCGCAAAAACCGCGAGCATGATTACGCGAGCGAAGCGAGTGATTCAATTTCATGCATTTATTGCACGGGGGCTTCCCTTCGGTTTCGCGCGTAATGCCACGAAAAGAAAACGCATTCCGGAAAACTAATTACTATACCGTCTTCCGCCTCATCCCGCCGCGCCACGCCGCGTTTTTCGATCCCGCACTCTCGCCTTCTTCCCGCAGTTTCGCGTCCGTCGCCGTTAAAAGTTTTCATCCCGCGCGTTGCGTCTTATATTTTTGCCCGGAGATACATGAACTCGAGAGAGCGAACGAGCATAAAAACTGACGCTAACTACGCTTTTTACGAAGGCAATAATATCTTTATGCGCGAGCGGCGCTTTAACTGCGGCGCGACGCGCGAGGAACGCGTCGCCCGGCTAACAAATTAAAGAATCTCGTTTGTGCAAAACTCGTTTATTCTGTGACTAATGAATTGCGTTTCACGCGTGGTAGGTATTATTTGCGCGCGGAGAATGTTTCAAAGCGAAGCCTCAAACAATTTCAACGAGCAAAAGCCGGCTGTTCGCGCTCTTAAATTCGCCCTCCATCGCGCATTCTTTTCATGAGATAAAAATTATTTGCCGTTCTACGATACATTAACGTATTAATATTATTATTGCACGATAGGTGATATTTTAATCGCTATTACACAAATATTCATTAATCGGGGGCCAGCTTTTATGCAGGATATTTTATCACATTTTTTTAAAATTACGTATCACAATTATACATGGAGAAAGAATTCTCAATCGGATCTTGTGCAACTGAGAAAAAATATCTTTGTATACCAACATACACGTCCTTTGCAAACAAGCATTTTCGAAGATCGGCGAATTCGCGATCTCATCGCAGTAACGGCGAGGGCAATCGCCGTTTCTGACGTGACACGTGGATCCTCGTTCCGATCCGAAATATTCTCATGAAATATTCGTATCGCCGTACACCGGGACCACCGATAGGGCGAGTTCTCGTCAACTTCGTAGAGACCATCCAGCCGTGGTCAGTGAACTCCGCGAGTACCCTCGTTCTCCTGCACGGAGAGACTTCACCGAAAGTTGCATCGAGCTTGTCATACTCTCAAACGATGGTGTTGGACGTTTCTTCGCGCGTAACCGAACGGAAGTTCGGACGGTCCCGAGATCGAAAAGCGAGAACGAGAGAGAGAGAGAGAGAGAAAGAGAAAAAGAGAGACAGTAGGATCGAGCGAGAGGACGGGCCAGGGATAGATAGAAGAAACCGACTGCGCGAGACGTACCGTATATATACGTACATCGATCCGAAGGCCGGCTGTTTGCGAAGAGCAGCCTTGTTAAATATATACCGCGGAACGGTTCAATTTCCTCGGGAGGTCGGATGATCTCGGGGAAATATGGGCTTTCCCTGAGTTATACGAATACGATACATACGGAGTCAGCGCGATGGCCGCACACATGTTAGACGTCGGGTATCGGACCCTCGTACACGCGGGACGTGTTCGCGAGACGTCCCACGGTCCACGATGCGAGCGTCGCGGTCGCGTCGTCTCTCACGCGACAGCGACAGCGGTGGTCATCTTATTGTTAGACGCTCGCGCGCGCGACGCTGTACTCGGTCTTCCTGGTGTTAGTGTATACGTATGAGCGGTAGGTCGCAGCTCCGCGGCACCTGGACCAGCAAGATTGCAAATATTTGTTGCATTATGGCGCCTATAAATTTCGATAATCAATAGCGGCTCGGTCCGCCGCTCGCTAGACCACCGTCGTCGCGGTTAACCGCGCCTATTGTCCATTCCGTTTGCCGTGTACGCTGCTGGTCAACGTGGACGTATATATTACAGCTGTATATTATATCAAATATACACGCGCACACGCGCGCTTATTTACGCAGACGTATGGGATAAGAGAGAGCCTGGAGAGCGATATGAGGTGCTTTAAGCCGAAACTATTCTATTCGCGTGGTTTGCAGAGCGACGGACGATTTCGCCAGAATACGAGCCGCTTCTGGTTGAATATTCGAGCCTTGTAAACACCGAAGATGGCTCCATATGCATCTGCGACATACATACGATGTATATATGTGCGCGTTCGTTCGGATTGCGCCCTGTATATATGACGTCGGGCGCGAGTCGCCAAATTGATAAAAGTCTCTGCGGCCTCGCTTCAATTTCTGCCGAAATAAAATACACTCCGGTCACTGTGTATACATGTCCCGTGTATATATTCCTTGGTCGAGATAAATCCCCCCCCCCCTCCCCGGTCGCCTCTTTTCGATCGTTTGCGAACGTCAGCTTTAAGGAGGCCAGGAGTTCACATTTCCGCGGATGAGATATCTTCGTCTCCCGCGTCGCATTGTTTCCGTGCTATTACTGTCGGGCCGCGCCGTGTCGACGACGGGCGGAAATTAAAAGTTCGCGATTTGATTCGCTACCCGACGTCGCATAAAACGCGATATTTTCATCCTCATCTTGACAGTTGACTCGCGAAATAATTCTGTGTACCAAATTCGATTAATAATACACCGTGAATAATTAACGGATTACATTCAACTACCATAAAGATGAAAAGAGCCGTCAGTCAGTCCCGCGCGCGCTTCTTCTTTGGAAACCGCGCTTTTCCTCTCGGATTTATCCGTATATAACGTCTTACGCCGCGCTCGCGCGCGTCACTCTCACAGGCGCACTTGTGCTACCGTATCCCTCGCGAACGCTCGGCGCAGCGACTCTCTGTATTTTACGTTCTCCTTTGACGGAATAAGTCGATAATATTTTTTTTTCCCGACCCCAACAATAATATTTCTCAGACATCGGTTGCCGCACTGTCTTTCTCGATATTTTTCTCAGACTTCGATTATCTTTACGTACGGCTTCCTACAAAACGGGCGTTATTTTTCGACGAGCGAGAGCGACTTGTATAGTCGTATAGTCAAGGATATCAAGGAGAAATTTAAAGCAACGAGGATACGAAGGCAAGGTTCTGATTCGCGCTCGAACAGCGACGACTTCTCTGAACTATATATATAGTACGCATATACATAAGCTATACACAATACGTATATGTACAAGCTCTCGCTGCCAGTTACACCTGATTCCGAGGCAAAACGACTACGGAAGATCGAAGGGAACTAAGCTGCACTCGCGCCACGCCTGACAGCCGGGGCGCGAATCGTTTCGCAGCTTAGCAAATTTCGCAGTTTCGGTCTACCACTTCCGATCTTCTAATATCCGTTCGCGAATATTCGGTTCGATTCGGAAGTGGTTCATAATTGGCGCGGGCTAAGTTAAATTATACGAGATGCTAATACTCATCCGCGTTTCGGTTTATTAATCTGTAATTATATATACGCGCTCACCGACGTATTCGATAATTCCTAACGCCGTTTTAACCATTTACGCGACGCAATAAATTGCATTCGCATAATTTGCAGCGCGGCACGCAGTTATCGATAATGCACTGGACGTTGCCTCAAAACACAGTTGTGGCACGCTCCAATAAATATCATTTAGATAAACAACGTTTATTTGACTTTGCTGGCAATTTTCGTGTATATATGCTTTCTCGCTTGTCAGGCAGATATTACTAAATTAGACTAGAAAATATACTAGTAGATTTTAGGTTTACAATCGTATATTAGTGTTTCGGAATTTATAATCATATTTTATTTTTCCCAAAAGAAAAAATGTAAAAATATTCTGTGAGCATTTCTCCGAATCATTAGCAATATACAAATTTTAAAGAGGAAAAATATTACATATTTAAACTTTCTGGAAACATGAAAAGTTGCTATTTAACAACGTTTAAGGTGGTTCTTGCAGTAATTTGAAGTCACAAAAACAACTATTGTTACTAGTGGCAAATATGAATGATTTAGTATGTAAAAATTAGCATACATTAAAATTAATTATTCCTTAAGGTTTTTTCTCATTTAACCGTTGCTATAAACTGAAAATATCAGAGCAAAGTCACAAATTTGACTAGAGTTGGTGACATAACCATAAATATGATCACGCCGGTAAAGAATAAAATATACTAAAATAGAAAAAATATACGTCACAATTTCTAGAATTCCGCGATAGTGAATATATTTATACAACTGCCGAAAAAGATATGTTATCCTTATAACCTCCATTCAACGGTGGGAGAATGGTTAGGACACGTGTCTTATGCGTCAGCTGACGCGTGCGACGTTGCCAAGCAGCCACTCAAGACGGCCGCCATGACTCTCGTGTCGTGTCAAAACGTCGAAAGTTTCCGAAAGTTTGTCGAAAGTTCCGCTTTATTTATATACGGTACGGTCAATCAGTTTGGTGTCGCGTCAGTATCTTTAGAAATGTTTATTGCATCGATTAAACAGTTTTTTATTCGTTCATCTACTCGAGAAGTATGAACGTATTCCATAAATGTGCGATCTGACCCTCCTTTCCCTATTATCACCATGTAAAATTGGCAAAGTTTACGGACATATATCTCCGGAACCAAGCGGTAAAAAAATTCGAAATTTTTTAGACGCACTCTAAAAACGTTAACCTTTCATTTAATATCATATTTTCCGGGCTATCTATTTTTGACCTAAATGCAAGAACCACCTTAATAAGTATACGTAAGCATGTTCAAATATTTTGACATATACCTATATGTATGTTCATTTTTTATTTCTCTTACAGAATTTTATAACGCACTATAAAACTTTTTTTTTGCCTGAACACGCGCAAATAGTATTTCCAATCACTCAGTGAGGTTCGGCACACGGGCAATATTAAAACCCATCCGATTATAGAGCGTGGGCGAGAAGGAGAGAGAGAGAAGGAAAGAGAGATTGACGGGCCGTGGCTGACCATTAACCGACTCCCACTACTGCGCTTCTAAGCGGTTGGCGTTTACGATCGGCCGCGCGAACTGCGACCCGATCCCGGACGCGCATTCCTCCTATCCTCTCACTGTTTGATTTCGATGAGAACGGAAAAAGATCATCCCGGCGCGCGTTAAAGTGCACGCGCGCTCTACGTAACGGCACACAGCTCGGAGCGACTCGGTAATTTCGGAATGCCGTTGGAGGCGCGTCCAACAATGGCGCGGTAATGCGAACGTCAGCCGTCAACTACTTGATTGCGTATTGTTGTTTGCATTGTACGAGCTCGGGGCCCGCATACAATCGCCCACTTTCATGGAACTCTGCTCTCGCGCGAGCGAATCAACTCTCCCTCCTCGTCCCTCTCACCCCCGTCATCCTTCTCATCCCCGCGAATTCTTTATTCGTACCCTTTATTCGTAACTGCAACTTCCCTCCGCCAAGAAGCATCTCTCGTGTCTCTTTCGTGTCGCTCTTTAGTAGAGACATCGCGTCGACGACGCCTGACGTAGATGAGAACCATCCTGCTCGTTCCCTCGCCATTAATTTAAGCTTTACCATCCCCCGCTCAAGTTGCTCTCTCGCATATCTCCGCTGTCTTGCCCTTGCTCCCATTAGACGGCACGTCGATGCGCGTGCGATAGACGTTTCGCATGAGATAATACGCGATCGCTCGTTCCGATACGATTTGTCAGCAAATATCCTGTCAGCGATACCCGATTGATATATTTATATGTCATACCGTGTATTATTCAACGAGGCTAGCTTTATGAATATTGACGTGCTAAACAAAATTTTATAATGAGAATTGATAAAACCAAATTGTCAACGCAACGTTTCCTTGTAAATCGTTTGTAACTGATTTAAATATATATTTTGACAGTCTAGCATTATACTAAATCATTGTTTAGCATAACGTATATTATATCTCGTATATGTATAATAATCTTTTTTCTACCAAATTATCTTGTAGTTTATGAAAAATTCCATCTCATAAATCACGGCTTTCGACTGAAACTCTCCGGCGCGGCGGAGCATCACTCGCGCTTATAGTGCGGATCCCCGTTTGCTTATGAAGCTGCACGAGCACGTGTGCAGAGCTTGTGCAAACGCGCATACACGCACGGACACGCGACGCGAGGTATGCCTGCTTGAAGAGAAAGGAGCAAAAAGAGGCAGGGTGTCGGTAGCATTTCTCGCGACTTCAAAGAGCGGAACGATCTGAGACACGTCACGCAGAGAGGGATATCACCTTCAGCAATTATATCTGAGACTCTGGCGAAGCCTGCGGGGGAGGGGGGGTGTCCGCCCTATCCTTTCTATTCGTTCTAACCCTCCGCTCCGCAGCTCCACTGTCTTTCGCTTCGGTTTACCTTCCCGCGCCATGATGGCGATGGTGATGTAAGGTTTAATAAAGCCCCCGGGATGTCGTGCCACGTTATGCATAGTATAGCGTGCGAAATTTATGTAAACACGGCCATTCGTTCCGGAGAGTCGGTATCCCTTCTCCCGGCTCTCTTTCTCTCTCCCTCTCTGCGCACGTCACGCATCCCCGGCGCCTGAAATCCTCACGTAGCCCGCCGGGATTAAGCTCCTTCATGACTTTTTAATATCGATCCTTGCACCTCCGCCACCAGCCGTGTCCTCATGATGGTCGCGCTGAATGCCACGTGCGCCTGATCGCGAAACGATTGTCTCTAACATTCTCATTGCTATGTACCTCTAACCGACGCGCGGCCCGGACGGAAAACTGGACGCGTAGCGTCCTGCACGTCGGCGTTTAGATGCACCAGTTCCAACCATGCGCAGTTCCAACCATATTTAAATCTCGAGAAATAATTACAACTTTGTGGTTACCTTGTTACTACTTCTTTTTTTCTTTCTTTTCGTAAGCCGACGTTGATGCGAGCCTGGTCTTAACATTTTCAACTTGTTCCTTTTAACGCGTGGCTACTTTTATCATCATAAATCTAAATAATTAATGTGCATGAATAATAAAAAATAGAGCCGGGTTTTCCATAATTGGTTAACGTAAACGTAAATGATTACACAGTAAAAAATTTTGTGTCAATGGAAGTCCATTCTCAATTTTGTGTTAAAATAACTCATTTATTGTGTTATTTTTGACATTTAGAAATGTTATATCGACATTTATAACATTTCTAAATGTCAAAAATAACACGATAAATGAGTTATTTTAACACAAAATTGAGAGTGGACTTCCATTGACACAAAATTTTTTACTGTGTACAAATCCATTAGAATCGCATTACCCAAATTTAATCACAGCGCTGTTAAGAATTAAAACACATCGAAATACATAATTGTACGGGTAACCAGCTAGTAATTGTATAATTCGGAACAGTTTTGTAAATTAATATTGCGACAAATGCGTGTAATTATTCCATAGAACGAGCGAAAATTAATAGTAATATCCATCATATCCATCACAGGCCATTGCGTCATGCAAAGTTTGTTCAACTCGGAAGACTTTCTTTCTTCATCCAACTTGCAAAACAACAGGTTCAACGCATTAATATGTAGTAACGACATTTTTTTTTGCGTGACTGTAGCTATAGCTTGGGAGCAACATTAATAACGCCGCTAGTGCAACATCATCCTCTTTCTTAGTTCGCAATATTTACATTGTAACGCCACGGACTTTTATACTGCTATTTCCGCGTGTTCCGAGAAAGATATTGCCATTGCAAGAATGCACAAGAAGAGACAGCTGCTTTTATACGGTCGACTGCCACGGCGGACACGAATAATATACACGGAGCGACGAAACTGCGCCGATATAATGCGCCGAGAAATACTACGTTTCCCCGCACACTCGCGCCATTCTTAAGTCTCCGAAGGAAACACGTAGGCAAGCACGGGGAAATTATAGTAAATATTTGAGTTACGTTTACTAAATGTTCCGCGTCTCCGCTTTCCTCGCGAGAGAGACGGTGCGTCGCGTGCGTCGCGATGGCGTTTTCGCGCTATAAAAATACGCAGAGCGCTAAACGCGCACCAGGCAATCGAACGTGCGTTGCATTCATCTATTTTCCATCCGTTCTGTGTTTATTTCGTTAATTTTTCACTATTTTCCATGGGTAGACGATGCGATGTTTGAGTTTCTTGGAAATATTTTATATATGTACATATTTTGTAAGAGAAACCGATTCAACGCACTTCGTATTTCTCCATTATAATATTATGCTGTGTAATAATGTATTACTATGTAGTAACTCATAATTAGTAAAGTCCCAATTTGTGATATTGATTTACCACGTGTACACTTTTTTTTCTTTTGTTTCAATTGTTATTGAATGTCGCTTATGAGCATTTATCTACCCAGGTTTCATCATATTTTTTGACATAACATTACGGATTTTTCCATCGCGTTATCCTACATCTTTCTCTATACGAAGAATATGTATAGAGGGTAATAAATCAATGAAAGAAGCCGGTGGCAGTTAACGCTGCGAGTTAAGGATTAATAAAAGCTCGATATTGGAGATCACGACATATTATTCTCAAGACAAAAGCCACCCAAGTGTCTCTCTCCCTCTCTCTGCTGCGATCTTATTAGACGATCCGATCTTGCGCGCAGCGGCGACGTTAGTCGCGGGCCGGGGAAACTTTCTGATTTAAAGCCGTTCGAAAAGTGGTCGACAATATCGTCGGAGATATTTAAGGTTCGAGTCGTCAGCGATTGTCTATGAGCGTTCCTCCCGTCTTTCTCGCCCTCGCTTTCTTTCTCCTTTCCGCTCTCTCACTCTCTCGCCGCGCCTCGCAGTCCCTCCCCGAGCTGGAATACGGCGGAAAGTGGGCGCGCTCCCGAGTTAGACGGGACAATGGAAACTTGCATCGTACGTTAGGCAGCAGACGTGCCGTGACACACACATGCCCGCACATTGCAGCAGCGGGGGTGGCGGACATCGTCGACACACACACAGAGAGAGAGAGAGAGAGAGAGGAGAGGCAGTGGTGGCCCGGAGATCATGTACACGGACCTCGGGATATACGTACGCACTCTCCCATACACATACACATACACACATACATGCGCGGCGCTGTTCTCGCTAGGACGACCCCGGTGTAAGGGCGGGAGGAGATAGAAGGAGCACCAGGCGGGCGGAGGGCCGGAAGGGACCCCGTGGAAATATGCGCTTGCCCATTGTCTGCAAATATTAATCGTCGACCGAAGTTCGAGTTCGGCCGTCGTCTCGCCTCACCCCCTGCAGCGTAGCCGCCCCCGTGAAACTTGAGAGCGTGTTCTTCCTCGCTCTCCGATCTCTCACCCTCTCCGGTCTCTTCTCCTTTCTGTATTAAAATATCCGTGGATAAGGCGGCGGGGGAGAGAGAGATGCATGAGGCGAGCCGAGAGGGAGGAATCGAACGGCTACCACCGCATGTAGATGGGCTTGAGTTCGACGTTTACTAGCACACATACGTTACATACACGTACGTTACGTTATACTCGAACACACTTCACAGGTTGAGCGAATGTAAGCGGATGTAACATTACCGCGCACTTCCTTCCCTCGAACTCTCTGCGTTCTCCTCGACCATTAGGATACGACTGTTTCGAGGATTCTCAAAGGAAGTTTTCGGAAGAATACTTACGCGTTCTCGCGCTCCGATATAATCCGAGACCTCCACGCTGAAGCGTGTTGCGAGCGCGAGTTGCTGTTTATTTTCTCCGGCTCACGAGGTGAGGTGAAAAGAGGCGCAGGAGTTCTGTCGGAGGAGATACCACGGGAAATCGGGAAAATGGGATTTCCACGACTGTTCCAGAGCGTGCTTCTCGATTTCAAACGGTTTTTTTTTTTTCAGACACGATGCAGCGCGATTGTTGGCAGGCCAGATTATTTAACAGTTGAATTTATCTTGTCCGCGACGTGAAATCAGCACAATTTGTAAAAATTGAAACTGAGTCTTGGAATAATTTAATAAGAGGCAGCGCGCACAAAACGTTCTTAATTATTACTGTAATTAATGGTTAAATTAAAATTCAATTATCGATTTATTAAGTAAATTGCTGATTAATACTATTGTGCAGGAAATTTTTCCCACGGTGTAGAATATTCTTTTATCCGGTGGGAACTTTAAATGCACAGAATTTAGTATATAACGAAAGCTAATGAGAACAAGGCTCAACGAAGTTAGGGAAAATACAACACGGTAAAACATAAGCTTCTATACGAGAGATGATGATAAATGAGATGATGAGTCGCGAAACTATAGTTGGGCGAAGTCGGAAAATGCATACGCCTCGTGCATTATCAATCAGTCGCTGCCTGACGTAACGGATACACTCTTTCAAACTTATTAAAACACAGACAGGTGGTTTGATTTGATTAACGTACTCATCACGTGCCTGCTGAAATCTTCATATCACATTAGAGCACCAAAACTATACCATGAATATTAATTATTATTATTAATCGATATGCCGTTATATATAGTATCATCTAAACTAAAGGCTGTATTCTAAATTAAAGACAAGATTATCGGAAAGCTTTTCGTAATATCTTTCAGGTAGGTCGTAGGAGGACCGTTCTATTTTAGATTAAACCAGATTGAATGGAATATCTTACGGGTTTAGCTCAGAAGTTCGATGAATACGATAAATGCACTGCAACGGAATTGCGTTAACTTCCGCGCAGCAGTGACGTCTGTTTGCGTAACTTCGCGAATTACCGTCCCGGAACTCCTTTCTCGGCTCAACGAGCAAAGGTGCATCTGAATGGATACCGGTTTAATCGGAAGTAACGGTAGTTCGGCCAAAACACGTACACCGAACGGGCGCGAGCGCGGTGTATTTGAAGGGAAATTAATCCGTGGCAATTAAATCTCGCGGCGCTGCGAAGGTCGTGGAGTTAAGAGTCGCGGACGGGACACGACGGCCGTGCCGTCACGAGGGGACATTTATCGGGGAGGAAAACGAGAGATATGTGGCATGTCCGGAAGATCCTGTGCGATCTAATTTCGTCCCGAAGCACACAACCAAGCCTCGGTATACTGCAACCGCAAAACCTATCTCTCTCTCTCGCCGTCGCTTACATCCCGAGTCGCGATCGATAAACTAAGTCCGTATATACGACGTGTATTTGAATCGCCCTTAGCAGCTAAAACCGATACGCGGCGTTCCCTCAACTTTATTATCTCGTCAATGGTGAAAACGACTATAAGGATAAATTGTTCAAACCCCCTCCCCTTCCATCTCGACGCGTGATGGATAACGCTTTTGACGGGCGAATGTGCGAAAAATTGTATTCGCTTCTTTTTTTATTTTCGTCCATCGAATCTCTGTTTTTTATATATACTTTTAGCAAAAAGAATTTTGTAGTTTTTTCAGACGTTATTTTTTACCATGTCCAATCGATAACGTTTCGTTACGATATTTTACAATTTTATAACGAATTTCCCGGACCGTTTCACTCTATCAAGTTTCGTAAAAATGTTAAAGTATCACCGTCAGATGTGTTGTGTTACAATGGAAAAATTCGTCGGAATTATTTTGTCCTCTAATATCGATATCCGGGGTATACATTATTAAAACCTGGAAAGGAAGCTGCTTTCAATTTTATGCTAAATGAAGCTCTCTCTCTCTCTCTCTCATTCTCTCTCCTTCTCTCTTCCTGGTATGAACCACAACCGCAGACTGTCGATCAGTGAATATTGAAAACCTGAGAACGCGCCCTTTCGCATCCCTCTCTCGTTCTCTCTTTCTCTCTCTCTCTCTTCCTTGTTTGTCCCTTCATTTCGCCGTGATCTCTATCCTCGTTCATTGTTAAACCAGTTGCGCGATTGGACAGCGCGAGCCCGGGCTGAGCGCTCCGAGGTATGACGTAGGAAGCATCTCCCAGGAATTTAATAAAGAACCAGCGCGATCTCTTTGTTCTGAACAATCGTGTAATGTGTTCTCGGCGGAAGAAAAGCGCATCGCGTCCGGCCAGGAGAGATTGGGAATTCTGCAGCGCATTATTCGTGCCCGAGTTATTCACCGCCGCAATAACGGAGAAGTGGCTCTTAATATCGCCCGGCTAGTATCCCCGCAGTCACAGTTCTCGCGCGATTAACGCTCGCGAATATCGTCGATAAACACGCCCGGTAAATGCACTCGTGGTATAAATGTTTGCGTCGCATTCGTCCGCATTCGTTCACGATCGACCGATCGATCGACAATAGCGAGAGACCGAATTCGCAAAAGTCCGTCTGGCATTTTTGATAGAAAATCGAGATGTGACTTTGTGACAGATTCCACCTACGTTATTTCGTTAAATACACATCGACTGTCCGACGCATCTCTTAATTTCTTTTTTATCTTTCCCAGGCGCGCGAGCGCTTACGGGACATTCGCCAACGACATTATCGCGGCGCGAGCGTGATCGCAAACATCGGCAGAACTGGCGGTTGTTACACGAAAGCCGGACTGTTGCCGTAAGTGGGCAATTACGATTTGAATAAAGCATACCTCGGTGTAACTCCACGATGCAGGGGAACGCCGCGAGGAAGGGGTGAGAGAGAGGGAGGGAACGAAGGGAGGAAAGGGTTGACCCGTCTAATTCTCCTCGGAGCCAACCGCTAATGATACGGCGATACCGATCCGCTACAACTTCATCCCCGATCCCTTCGCGCGGCTGATAATAATAAGCCATTAGGTGGCGCGTTCCGCGGGTTATGCCCGTAATCGATAGATGTTAACACGCCAACGCACCGCACGACTGCAAAGAGAGAACGGGAACGCGCGAGCGGGGTGTAGCGCGCGGGGGTATATATTCGAGGATCGAGTAAACCACGGAACGTTTCGTGCCGTGCCGTGATTCGCCCCCCGAGGTGCTACCGATCTAACGATTACTGGCCACGCCACAGAGCCTATAGGGGGGCCGCGGAGGCAGTGGAGGCCGCGCATCCGGCGCAGACGGTACCGCGAGGTAAAGTCCGTTTGAGGGAAGGAATTACGCCGGCTATGCAACGCAACAACCGGACCGCAGAAGAAGCTTTTCCCCCACTCCACCCCGCCCTGAAATGCATTCTCGTAATGGACGGTAATTATTCGCATTGAGTATCACCGCGTCGGTATTTAGTACAGATTGAACCACGGTAACTGGGCTTATTTTGAACATCATCGTCGTTGGTGTTACTCGAATGCAACAGAAATTGCAAAAATTGCGTCGACTTTCTAAGAACCGAAATCTACAAGATGATGAATAAAAAAAATTATTATACGGTTCGCTCCGTATGGCATTCATTCTATCGCGAATCTTAAAATTGCAAGAGAATTAGCAATTAAGCTATTTTTTTCAGTTCTTTTCCTCAAGATAATCTCTGCAAATATCAAATCAGTTTAATTTATTTAAAAAGTTATATATGTATCTTAAATGTGTCGCATATTACAGGTCACATGTCTAGACGTTTTCAAATTTATTATTAAATGTTACGACAGTTATTGTAGTTATTGTCAAATTTTCAGCTGTTAATTAAATTGGCAAAAATAAGCAATGCTTAATTTGGGACAAGAATCCTTAGGCCTGTTCCTTTTTTCTCTTTTTCTCTCCAACGTGAAAAGAAAAAGAGGAAAGATGAACCGTGCAAAAAGTTCAGCTAAAACGAATAGGCCTCTTATTTAACCGTGGAACATTATTTAAAGTTCAATGAATATCGACTGTTTTATTTCGCTCTGTACTCCTTAAATCATTGCTGAACAGGGAAATGATTATTTATGGCATTCGTGGTAATTATCGAAGTGCTGCGAGACTATTTCCGGGCGAATTAAGGGAACCTTTAATCGCGCGAATTGGACTTAGGGCAACAGGTTCGACAGCGTAAAGGAGATCCGGAGATCCCATCGAGAGAAGGACGTCGAGCCATCGGCCGTCCATTACTCATGAATCGCGGTCTGCAGCCGGAATCCTTGCAATCCTGTAACCGTCGAGGCGGCTAGATGAAGAGGTGGCAGACTCAAAGGCCAAAACAGATTGCGCACCTTGATGGCGTCGTTCTAGATGGCCGACTATGAGACTAAACCGCGAGAGATAGATAGCTAGACAGATAGATAGTGAAATATAAAATTTGGAGATGGAAATTTGTAATAGATCAATGATATAATTACGTTGTCTCTCTTTATCCTACTGTAATACAGACTTAATTGTACAGCCTCTGCTCTTAACAGACTTCTGGGTTTTAAATACGCGGGAGAATGTCGGATTTATATGACGATAAAAATAAAGGAATTGTGAAAACATTTGAGTATTTTAACGGACTGTCATTTAGCGGCTGCCAGAAAAGTGCTTTTGACTGTTAGAAGTATTTGCCAGAACAATAAGATATTATCTTAAGGTATAAGAAAAACGCTTTGCTTTGGCATGGCCACGTTTACGTTCTTCAAATCGACTTGTTTCTCTTGTATGCCTGCAGTACCTACTTATGAAAAGAATAACAGTTGAGGAATTGTACAAGGAAAATACAAACAATTTTTGCTCGATTACGTTTTGTAAAATGTTTACAATTACACTCTGTGAGAAGCTGCACAAATCGTTTTTTAAAATAAAATTTTTAAAATAAAAAGTAATTAAATTAATATTAAAATACTATTTTTTATATAAATTTAATATCGAAACAATATCGAATTCAAATTGTGTTGAATTCATTTAAATTTACTGCCATATTAATATATATGCGGTATATGATTCGACGATTAAAATGTAAAAGCGAAAATAGAACCGTACTCGTATAAATTCACTAACATTCTACAAATATATTTCCACGCAGCCGTTTATGTACATCAGTTGTAGCATGAAGCTTTATAAATTCACTCCTATATTTACGGCGAGAATCTCTCTCTTCGTTTGCCCGTGGGAGTTTACCCCGCGGCAGTGAGAGGAAAAAAAATCTGTACGCGTAGAAATTCGCGATTCTTCGTCTTCCGTGTGGGCGATTGTCAAGAAGACGGCGGCGACGGCGACGGCGACGAGCGGCTAAATAAAGACGTCGATGACGATGAAAGAGGATGAACGCGGTCGGTATAATGGAGGGCTCCCGACGCCCTCGAGGGTGTATATACGCGGGAATACGTATAAGGGGGTTGCTGGGACGGGTCAGCAGCTCCGGGCGATACACAGAGAGACGTAGGGCTGACTTGTAGCCGTTGTAAGAGAATAAGTAAGGGAGAGCACCAGGAGCGTAGTTATCACCGTTATCACAGAGCGAGGTTCGCGCGAGGTCGAAAGAATTCCGGTTATACGATGCTGGAGGAAAGAAACGCGCAGTCCGCGTCCGACCGGTGGTGCTTGACGCGATATCCGTTACGTAATCTCGCGAGATGGATCGGAAGCGTTCATTCATCTCGCAGTTAGAAATGGCCTTCATGAAGGATTTTACGAGCTCGGCGGATATGCGCGCGCGCGCGCGCGTCGAGAAGATACGACGCGCAGCGATTTCGAGCCGCTCGAGTTACGATCTCATTTGATTACTTCTTTCCACCAGTCATTCGTGGGATTGGAGCCGAGTCGGAT
Source organism: Temnothorax nylanderi (assembly GCF_030848795.1). Lineage (NCBI taxonomy): Eukaryota > Metazoa > Arthropoda > Insecta > Hymenoptera > Formicidae > Temnothorax > Temnothorax nylanderi. The sequence continues at coordinate 37,795 of NW_027249479.1, read as the reverse complement.
AAGATCTCCAGTGTCGTCGGATTACCGGAAGATGAAAAATCTCAAAGCGCTGCTACCTGATCGCGATACCGCGGCGGATGTGCAAAACGTCGTTGATGAACGTTAAAACGTACCCTACACGTTTCCCTTAGCATCGTTTCCCTTTAATTACTAACATAAATTTAAAAACTTTCGTATCCTTCGCGAAATTTATTGATAAATAAGGTAGTTTTCTAAAAAAAATAAGATACTTCTTTTCTTCAAAATTTAATCAAGAATAATAAATATTAATACCGGAGTACTAAAATTAGGCGTTATATTTTTGCGAAGTACATTTCAAGTAGTACATTCGAAATATGACAATTATACCACAGTCGGAATATTCACGGATATTCGAGCACCGTTCATCGAACCGCAATTCGCGCGAGATACCCAATCAGTTGACGCGGAAATGACGTCTAGAGACGTCGGAGATGAGATTTTCCAAGCCGGATCGTTCCGCCATCCCCAAGAAGTCAGACGCATAATCTAAATTTCTTGCCAGGCGCTTTGAAACTGCGGATGGAACCAATTTTTGCTTAGACCGACAAAGCTCGAAAGCTATACCCGCCAAGCCACCGTCTTCCACAACGTTGAACCGTGCTAATTAGCGATTTCGCGGTTTCTCCCTTCCGTCCGTCTTTCCTCTATTTTCTTCCGCGCCCGCAAGTAGCTAGAGTTACAAATCTTTACAAGTTTCTGACAGAACGTCTCGTTAATTTGTCAATCTCGGCGAGGTAAATGTGCTTTCCATACCGCGAGGGAGCTCTGGGCTCTTCAAACGATAAACACGTTATATAATTCACTATAACAAAACGCGGATTGTTTCAGTCTTGTCAAATTTCCTTTGGCATAACGCATAACTGAAAAGTATAGTAGTCGAAGTAAATATAAATGTCGCTACACAATAAAAGGATCTTGCTCATTAGTACATTTTTTTACATTAAAAAATGACATTGCCTTTAATATAGCTGAAACTGAATAATTTTATGACGCAGGAAGTTACAAATACGGTTAGTAGATGATCTTCCAGGAACATTAATCAGAAACGACGTCTGTTTGAAGCAAGAAATACGACAACGATCGTCAGGATGCATGCAATAGTCGCATTAATAACCAGCGATTTCTCTTTCAAATCTCGCTCGCAATGATAATGTATCTAACTTAACGATAATAGTTGCACAGGACGCGTAATTTTATTATAATCTTCAAGAGATTTTTACGATTGTATCGAATTAATCGTTGGAAAAAATTTTATAACACCCACACGGAAAGAACCGTTTTATTGAAGTATCTAAAAATTTAGCTAGATACAGATCTGAAAATAATTTTGCACCATCAAAATAATTATGTAGAACACTGATTGCTAAAATGTCAAAATTTTTTACACCATTATCATCATACTTCAACGACCTACTATAATTATTTTGATGCAACAAAATTATTTTCAGATCTGTATTTAACTTAATTTTTAGATACTTCAGCAAAACCGTTCTTTCCGTGCAGACAAACGTTTCTCGACGCATCATCATGATTAATCAGCAATTCTGAGGTGCGTTACAGATCTCAAAAGTTACAATACGAAAGAGCGGTATTTAAAAATTTGCGTCCGACTTCTCCAACGAGGCTTTACGGATTTAAATCCCTTTGTCGTCGGCGCGAAGTCCTCGGCGCGGATCACGGAATGATGGCGAAATTACGCAGTCGTCTCGGTTCTCGCCTCTGAATGGCGAAACAATTTGCAACTTCAGCGGCCCCGGCTGACGCGGGACTGGCTGCCGTTGGAAGACGCTCTTCTTTCGATCCGCACGAACAATACCGTCCCATTAACAGATGCGATCTGCAGCTGCTAATACTCAGTGCCGGGCGATCGTTCGTGATAACGAGCAACTAGGTCGACGGCCGCGTTCTCCTCGCTCAGCTGACGTGAAAAATCATTACGTCTCCCACGACGGTGGGTTGGGAGGCCCGAAACAACGAGAAAAGGGGAATGCGAGAGATACAGGGTGTTCTGCGAGCGTTTACCGTGCACAATGGTGTTTAACGGAAACTAAAATATTCATTATCTAAAGAAAGTGTCGTAATATAAATAGCGTTCCAATTACGAACGTTTAAAAGATAAAGCTTTCGGTAAATTGCATCTAATGAATGCGAATGAATAACAAAATTCTTAACGGTATATCGAAAATTATAATTTGCCAAAACGTATGATATTTAATTAAAGGTAAAGGAAAAATTGTTTCAATTCTTAATAAATACTATCGTTATCGTTTTCTAAATGTCAAACGTACTCTACGAAAAGCGAAAAAAAGGAAACAAGGTAAAGAATAGAATGAACGATAACGGGAACGTAAATCATAACGATGCGGGAGCGAAATGGAGGGGAAGAGAGAGGGGGATTTTAGTCAGCGACGATAGAGCAGCTTCGCGTGGTTGACGTTTTCCATACATCCCAAAGCTTCTGCGCCCGTTTTCTGTTTCCCCGCTTCGTTTCGCCTTATCTTTCTCGGCGCGCTGATTTTTATTTCCGACCTGCCCACGACTCTCCCCGTACAAACAACTCGACGGAAGGAACCGAATCTTGGTCCGCGGCCGTGTAAATAGCGCGAAATGGCCGGACCGCTTGCTGAGAAACCATCAGATTTCATTTATCCGTGTCGCTGACACACAGATGCAGTTGGGTGATGGTGACGGCGCGGCGTGGCGGCTGCATCCACCAGCGCACGACGAGGACACGCGACTATGATCGACGATGTGTTGGCGACGGCCGAGGCGTGTGTCGATGTGCACGCGTGTGTGAAAAGGAGATCGGTGAACGTGATACACCGGTGACCCCGGCGATAGGTGAGAGAGCAACCGAAGAGAAGCAACGGCGACGCAAGTAAAGGACAGGATGAAAAGGGGTAAAAAAAGAAGAACCCGGCGGCGACGGCAACGGCGACGCGACGTGGCGGCGGTCGATTGGGAGGCTTTGAAGGAGGGACAGTCCGACTTTGATTAACCCTTTGACGCCGCTTCAACGTTCCACCCCGTCACCAGGGATACCTCCCGCGCGCGCGATGCAGTTTCATCCCCTAATGGAAATGCTCCCCCAGATGAACAGATAAAGACAAATCTCCCTCGTCCGCGGTCCGCCCATGTCGCGAGATCACGAGCGGGGATAATTGATTTTCGAGATGTTAATCCGGTCGCCGATAAGTCTCTAATGGAATTTCGCGTCGATAATGGCCGTTGACTGTCGTTATTACGTTTTCGGGAGGGATTTTTAACTCGCACTGAAACACGGCGTCGGTGTAACGACATAATTTACGTTTTCGATTAAAAAGCGCGGATTAAACGACAAACGGCGACTGTTAACCGATACGAGTCAAAGAGACACGCGAATGATATTGGCGTGTTGCAGCTTTCCTTTTTTTTTTTACACGATGCATATACCGCGGGCGAGTCTTGGTTATAGCAAGCCGATTTGCGCAAAGTGGAAGTTTCGACGCGTTGTCATTAAAACACATCCGAACATGCACAGTATTAAATGAAAGCTTTTATGTAAAAGCTTTTTTATCAAACGCCGTTAACCACCAGTATCGTGCATATTTGCGTGGCGCAATGTATATATATTTCCCGCGAAAATATCGCGATATACATTTTTCGCGAGAGCCCTTTGATAATAACGGACATTAATGACAAAAATTATCACACATATTGATTTTATTAACGTAAAACACAATTATCAAAATTGTTAATATTTTATAAAGATTAATATTACGAGAAAAATAAAATAATTCGTCGTTGGTATCGTGCTTATGATGGTGATGATACATGAAATTACGGAGTGATTATCGGTCGCGCGTGTTTGTAGTCGCTTGACTCGCAATTATCCTTCGTAAAATGGAAGGTGATAAAGAAACGTTCTTTTCCTCATCGAGCCATCAAGTACTTGAAATGCCCAAATGGACGGTGCTCATTATGCATTTACCTTAGCGCCGCATTCGCTATCCGTCCGAGGTGTTTCCCCATTATCCTCCGCGCATTCGGAGATAATCGTCGGTTAAAACGAATGATTACTGAATGAGTAATGAACCCGCATACACGGGTCACCAGCGCGCAGCGGCGTGTTTTATATATGGCTCTACGCATGCGATAAAAATCGCTTTTATGCATTTTATTTTACCGGTTGCGATGCGGCGTTCGCAACAGAGCACATTCGTTATTATTTAATAAATTTAATTTGTTTAAAATTAAATCTATTAAATAACAACGTTCGATTGTGAAATGGATATTGCGCGAAGGTATAACCGTCGCGATACGGTGTTTGGACAAATTGACTTTTGACGTATGTTGATTGCATCTGCAAAAATTAACCGGACGCAGTCAACGAATGGCGAATCGCTCCGTTTCATCGTTCGTGCGTTACGACGACGGGGACAAATAAATACGGCAATTTACTGATTCAGCAACACTGAATCATTATGAACGAATTACGTTATTCAAAAGGCCGTAAATCTTGCTATTCTGCTCTCGCCGTTAAAAACTTTCGCGGGAAAGGAGGTGGAAATAACGCGCCCAACATTGAAAGCGTGTCGTCCCGCGCGGATAAAAGCGCCGCAGCATATTACGGGAAGAAAATACGAGAACTTCCACTTTAAAAATCAATCTTTATGTAACGATCGGGATAAATTAACTTGCATTCGTCTCAGAGATGAACACGGTCACTCTGCTGAATGAAATGAATGTACCGATTAACCGTTGTTGTTCTAAAACATAAAATTTTATTTCTTGTATTATCTGGCTATTTCAAGAAAATGATAAATCTTTTTCAATTAAAAACAACCATCTGTTACGTTTTCTCTTGTTGGAAATGCCTAGTGTCCATTTCTATCAGTGCAGATTAATCTTACTTTCGGTTTAACTTGAATTAAACCGAAATGTAAATTAAATCGAGATTAAAGTTGATCTACATTAGTAGAAAAGGCCATAAATCCCTAAAAATTTCCCCGGAGTCCGTTCTTTTTCACCCGTTTTTTCAGATTTGCAGCGATTTCGACAGCAACAGTTTGCGCATCCGTGAGTGAAATCACCATTGACGCGGAAATCGCACGCAAAAATTAATATCTCCCGCTCTCGGCGTACATGTAAGTCGTCGCGTAGATCGATCGATAGGGGGACAGACTCGGACGAGGTGGTTGCGCAGTGACTGTCCGACGGCGCGTAGATACGCCTCGGACTCGTATAGCAATAGCAGGTCTCCTGTTCGCACACGTATGTCCGGGGGTCTTCGGACAGTGCTACTGGCAGCATTGTGCTGATTTCTCGAGGGATATAACAGAACTCGGAGCCGTACGTAATGTCAATCCAATCCACGTTCTAATGCCTGTACCCGACAGCCAGCGCTGGCCCTCCGTGCAGAATCGCGCAGTCGTTCCTTCAGCGGCCCGTACAGGAGCGCGGCTCCCTCTCCCCTTGGGGATAATTCTCCCGATTTTCCCCGACACCAGTTAGACGCGCGTTTCTCAATAACGAAGAGGAAAATAATCGGCCGGCTGAGTATTTCCGGGAGATGCGACTGTTGCGAGCGGCGGAAGGGGGGTCGATACGAGGCAGTTTGCGAGAGTATTCGCTTGTGCAACTAAAAGTTGGTAAACCACCGTCGACTCGCGCGATCTCGCGAACACGCACATACAACGTTAGCCGCCGAGCCACGCGAGGCCACGTGCGGCACGTGGGTTCCACGGATCCAACGACTCCCGGGGATAGAATCAAAATTAACCGACTGGCAAGTCCGAGGGAGTGTGTTCAACGACGACGGGGACGGGGGACTGCGGCGATGGTACGCGAAACGCTTTCCCACTTCAGTTTCGTAACTAATTCGTTATATTCAACTTTGAATAGCGTAATCCGGGGGAATCTGGAGTTTCGTAATTGCTAGGCGGAATCTCCAAAGGGGATAACCCGCCAGTCTTCATAAGGAACTCATCGTAGGAATTACCGCCGCTAACGTGCCGCTGCTGGTGCTCGTTCGAAATGATTGTTTTCCGAGTTCCGCGACTATAATGCGTATGCATTACGCGAGAAGCATACGGCGCTTTCGCATTGTCGGACGAAAGGACAAGGGGAAACCGACGTCGGGGGCTGCGTTGCGATTTACACGTGGAGTCGACTTAATTGCAAGCGATATGTATTGCTTCAAATTAGACTCATTGTGAGATTTTTCTGCGGCGCGGAGGGACGTTGAAACTCGCGATCCTCGAGGACCTCGGCACTCTCCAACTCCAACCCTCGGCGTGCCTCCAATCCTCTTAAAGCGCACGGTACTTAACGCCGCGTTTCCGCCCTCTCCCCTTCTTTTTCTTCCCTTTTTCTCTTGAAAAGCTTCGTGTATTTTTGCAGCAAAAAAATTACGCGCGTACACATTTTATTGACGCGAATGTCGAAATTAACGCAATATATGAGAAACGAGATTAATTCTGTAAAAGCGATGTTTTTTAAAAACACGACGTACTTTTACGCGTTATATGCATAATAATAAATGTGCTTGATTTTACATAATTAATTGGTACGATACATTTATCTTCGTAATGAGGAAAGAGGATTTTTTACGAAAAAAAGCTCTCCACATCTCCGTTTATCTACAATCGCTGCTGTTTGGTCAACAGAGCGATTTCGCCCGAGGCAATCATCCCGTATATCGAGAGATACGTTCTCGCTAACATATTTAACTCGCCAACTTTTTCAACATGGTTATTTTTCTTGAGTCAATTATCTCGGTCGGAGATTGTTTTCAGTAGGATCAGAGTATCGGTATATAAGACGAACGAAAACATGGGTGGAACTCAAGATCAGGAAAGTCCAATATTATCCTACTTGCCTCCATGGCTACGTTGACAGGCAAAACATTAGGAGTACTGCCCTTGTAGTGGATCTTGTATATATAAATCAGTGGATTTTTATCGAACGCGAATTTTTTTTCTCTCTTTTTGTGCAGGATTGTCTCAATATGAGACAATTATAATATCTCTCGAATGTCCGAGTGCGGAAAGAGACATCCTTCTAATTAATTCCTCGAATGGAGATCGTAAAATGATACGGTAATTATCGATCTCAAAACGCGTTTCAGATTCGATTGCTGCCTTTGTTCGTCCGATGTGCGTACCGTTGAATATTTTTCTAGATACAAGATGAGCAGCGGCCGAGTCCATTTGTTTCTGACAGACGGGTATAGGAAAGCCTCAAAAACTTTGCTGACTGGATTTCGCGACTGACAATCCCGCGAAACGAGCAGAATTGTCAAGCGTAAAATTCGCTCGGACAGCGGCGGTGGTAGGACGGGCATGGGGGAGGATTGGCCGGAAATGGCGGATGTCACGGTTGCCCGAGCTCCGAACGACATGTTGGTAATCGAGAGAGTATTCAAATGCTTGGCCGATACGTGACCGTCCTCCGGAAACGTACTCGCCAATGTAAAGCACCTAATGGCGTTTTGGATAACGTAGTCGTGCGGCCCCGCGTTGGTTCGCGCAATCGCGCTTTGTCCAACTTAGAATTAAATGCGCGAACGCGCATCGTTTAACAACGCCCAGATATTGTATGGATGTTAATACGATTTTCTCTCTTCGTATGGTAGAGAACTATTTACTCTTGTTTGTATCAAATGCCAGTCACGTTCGAGTTTATTAATAGGAATGAAAATCGGTTTGACCATTTAATTTGTGTTTCGCCGGAATAGACGTGAATGTCATGTAGACGTCTTTCGCGAAATAATTATTGGTAATATTTAAATTTTATGGGAAAAAGAAGATATGTATCGTTCAAATTTATTTAGGCAGCTCGTGCTTTCTCGTGAAAAGAAGAAAAGTTTGAGTATAAAAGTTTGACTGAACAACTAAGTTTTCATATTATACACACACACATTTATACAAAAATTGCGCAGATAAATGTTAATACACTGAATTATTTGTTGAACTTTGAGAATTTGTAATAAAGCGCGGACGAAAATTTTTAAGAAAATATTTAAGTTACACACGAGACTGAAACACAATTTTATTTCTGCGTATCGTCCGATCGATGGAAAGCAATCAAAAAAGTTTATCATCAGTTTTCGATTAAACGTAATTTAACTTGTTCCCGTCTAGCTCGCACACTCGTGTAACTTAATTTCTTTGATGTTCACGTCCGACCAAACTTGCAAAATTCGGCACAGCCCGAGGGTGAAATTACAGATTCAATCTAGACACGGTTATCAAAATAGACGGAACTTCTTGACACCGTGTTGCGCCAAAATGCCGCGTCTATGCCATCGAATAGATTAATTAAAAATGTATAAACGGAGTATCGGGGGCTGTTCAATAGCTAAATTAACCGATTAAAATGTAACGGAGGATTGGACCGTTTAATAGCTAACAATAAGTTAGACAAATTAATCTACGTGGTAAGAGATTATATCGCTCGATACATTTTTGAGCTTTTGCCAATCTGGCGCGTAATAATCATGAAGCAAGAAATAAATTTTTCTGGACCTTTCCCCGGTGTATCGTATAAATCAATGATGGCGGGTACAAATCTTAATTACTTTCGACACCGACATGGCGATCGATATCCCGAAAGTGCGCGCACGGTCTCATATACGAATGGCTAATCTAAAAATCCATCGCTAGAAACCGTAAATCACGGGCTTCCGGCGTTTCGCATTATATGAGACACGTTCCAATAATCGCGAATTGCCTCGAAACGTAATATACCGCGACTCGCTGCCAATAAAATTCCTTTTTGCCGTCTGCGATAGTCCATATACGAGTCGTGCAACGTGACGAGAGGGTCCTTCCATAGAAACCGGTACCGGATATAGTAAGAAATAAATCTCTCGCCGCCATGTGATCTATTCTTGGAAATAGATCGCGTGGGGTCGACCGAGAGCTGAATTAAATCGCGCACGTCGACTGGAAGGATTTTAAGAAAAAAGGATTTTAAAAGATGTGATCGAAATTTTGTACCGACTTCACATCTAACTGCGCGCGAAATTAATTAGGTAACTAGGTTTCTGAAACGCCGCATAAGCTATTATTAGCATATCTTCGTTCATTCAATACATCTCGCTTCTCTCTGCTTTCCTCGATTCTCTCTCTCTTTTTTTTTTATTCTGTATGACAATTAACATAGATAATTAACAACCTGAATTATTCGTCATTTTAATGATAACTCTGAAAGATAAATCTGAGAACTTTGTTGAACATGTAAACGTAATTTAGAAATGAATTAACTGCAGATTATTAGTGCGTGCTAACTTGGCATCGACTAGCAGTTTTTAAGATACCTAACGTTAATTGTGATAAGCATTACAAATATAAAAATCCATCGTATGTCCCCCCCCCCTCCTCCACGGATTTTTACGATCTAGAATACAGCTCTTGCGCGTGGTCAACATTTGTACTTGCTTGTCGCGAGGATCTCTCGTGTCCATCGATTAGACAGTGCTTCGCACACGCGAGATCCATGATAATCCACCGTGGCAACGAGGTGAGCTTTAAGTTTTATATAGTAAGTCGAACAATTGATCAATTTTTGCTTGAAAACTCGAGTAATCCGTTTGAAATCAAGATAAAGCAATTATTTTGTCATTAATAATAATTTTAAATGAGAAATTAATTCTACAAAGATATCGCTCGTGTGATCGTGCTGATAAACAAACTAATTTTTTAAAAAGGAGCAAGGCTAGATTATCGAGACAAAAGAAATCTGCGACAAAAAAAAACAACTCGGAGGGGGGGTGCGTTTTTTGAGCAAGAATTCATCTAAATCTGACGATTCAATCCCGTCCGGTTGTCATTTTACATTACAAGCACGCGATCGTAATCGGCACGAGAAAAATACGCGAGATTAGAGAAATCATTAAAATTACTATGGCATTTAGATCTGCATGCGCGCACGCTACGGCGGGCGTACACGGCTGGGGTATATTAAACCCACCGGCGGCGCTAAACCATATCTTTTATGCCCTCGTTCCGTAAATGTTCGTGTATATCTTTATCGTCGGGTAGTCTATGCAGCGGCGTGAGTGGCCTGTAAAAAAAAGGGACGAGGATGTGAGATATTTTATTCGGGCGGGCGCGAGAGAATCCGACCGACGTTCCATTAGTGCCCCTCGTTCAGCAAACTCGTCATTATCGCGGATGTAACGGGTAGGTGCACACCTGCCCGGATCATCCTCTTTTACTCTAATTTTTCTTTCTTTTTCTTTTTTCAAGAGCGCACGCCGTCTGTCTCCGCCATTACACTGTGAAACATTAGACACAGCCGTGTTTTCATTTAGAGCTATTTCGCATAATTTTGAAGGGACGGATCCTCGCGGTATGTTAAAAATAAATTGTGAACGTCGAGCGCGAGATAAATCGACTTTTCAAATGAACGAATCATAACGGTGGAAAAAAGATTCGTTATGGCTTACATCGATCATGGGCATATAGTTCGAAAGTAATCTGATTAAAGCGCTTCATCGTTTATTCATTTACTTTGCCGAGTCACGCGCCGCGCTCGCACTCGAATCGGAAATGTCTCGTATAATCCACACACGACAATCCTTTTGATTTTATATTTTGCCGTGTTTTGCGCCACATTCGCGATTATCGGAGGCAAAATAGCGGCGTTTAATACCCCGCAGAATTGCTCCATGGATTATCGGGCGGAATTTATGACTGATTTCATTTAATTCTTGATTGTTATAAATGGACAATACACATTTTTCACTTGCGCGCTGAAAATGTAAGTATAATTAAAAAGCGATTGGCAAAGCTCAATTCACTTAATACGAATCGCGGTGTCGGGGTTGTCGGGTTTGTCACTTAGATTATTCAGGTGCGAATTACTCTCGCTATTGCACTTAACTAATTGGTCCATTAAATTATACGTTACATTTTAATCAGAAGATATCACGCCGCCCCCGTATTTCAAATACTATATATCTCTCCGACTCGTCGACATGCAAATTCGTATTCACTGCGAATCGCGAGATAATTTGTTCCTATTACCGGCCCTTTAATCATAGTAATAAGTAAGCATATCGAGGATAAAAATCGCCCGGCTCATAACCGATGCTTTATGACTCAAAAGCCGCTTTTTAAAGCCCCTCGAGAAGACGTTCCTTAATCGCGACTGATGTGGAGGCGAATAGATAGGGGAAGGGAACGAATAAAGATCTAAGCTTCATAATTGGCGTTTGATCGGCCGACTTATGAGAGCGCTCTATGCCAAACTGTCCCTGCCTCATAATCAATCAAACCTGACGTGATTAATAGCCGAAAGATAATGAAAAATGATGGATCTAAGGCGACGCGCACGCGAATCCCCGTATTCACTTGCTTCGAGATTATCACTCTTCCGAACGTTTTTTCGCTAATGATCGCGATCGTTCGGCGGTAATGCAGTTGAATGAAAGCGAATCGAAATGTTCCACGTTGCCGTTCCATAGGAATCTGAATGGCCAACTATTTTTCAATGGCGATGAAAATTCAATCTGCAACCCGTTCCGGTATTTCTGCCCCTCGATTTCGCTGTACAATAAGTATAATAATAATAGTAATCGACAAGAGGTGGTTCAAAGCTCATGCACTGCAGTCTAGGAGGCTTGTGCTGTTGTGCTTTCTCCAGTACATAGTCACAAATACCCTAGCATAGCTGTAACTTCTCAAAGAAGTCAATGAGCTTTTGCCAGGGTATTTTTTGCACTTTCTCAAGTGGTATTTTTCCCACCCGTACAATAAGTACGTAATTTTCCTAATTTTTTCCAAGATCATTTCTATCGAACAAATAAAAGTAAAAAGAAATCTAAATGTTGGTAAGTGCGATGTGTGTTCCGTCGAGTTGTAGCAAGTACTTATCCGTCCTCTGGTTGTTTCATTTCGCGGACAATTCTTAATTGAAAGTTGCTCGTGTGACGTGCACGCGTTCGCAGCGCGTTCCGTCTAGTATTTAATTCAGGTGTCATCTGTGTACTTAAGCACGCGTGCTTAAGGCTCACACGCCGCACCGCAGTGCCGTCCCGTGCTGCAACGCTATACGAGCTAAATCAAACAACGCCGCAAATTGCAAATGGGAACTAATTGCTTTCGCGCTTTACTTACAACCGCAGTAACGTTTTAACAAGCTCCGATGCGGAGGCGACGCGAGCCCTGCGAACCCTGCATCGAGAGAGCCGGACCAACTCTGTCACTCCCCCCCCCCTCTCTCTCTCTCTCTCTCTCTCTCTCTCTCTCTCTCTATAAACGAGCGGGGATTTAATGCGTATGAAGGGCGCAAGAACGCCAACGCACAGAGAATTCCCAATTAGCATCGCTGACAAAAGTGAAACTCAATGATGCGCGCCCGCACACGCCCGATGTCGATTGCATAGTAACGAGGGAAAATCGGTAATTAGATTGCGAGAGAATTGCGGGTACGCTCGTGCGAGCGCACGCGACATTTCCCGCCGACACGCCGCGCCGGCAGACAGAGTCACATAATTATTTTAATGCGCATAATTTGCGGGAGACGACAGAGAATCTCTCGCTAGCGCTTTGATTATTATATACGATCAAAGGATACGCCATCCATATGAGGATACCGATTTAATTTGCGTCGCGCAATTTCTACGAATATCGTGCACTCACATTCATTACGCACAAAGGAATTTTGATTTATGTTATTTTTTACATATTTGATTGATGTTGGGAGGCCCATACGAAATAGTGCTTGATTCCGGAAACTGTGTTGTGAGTTTATCTTTGAACGAGCCTTCGCCGAGCGCCAACAACGGCGCACTAAAAGGGGTTTGTTTAAGGATGTATAGGTCGTACAGTCCTTGCTAAAAGTTAAACTTTCAATAAAAGAAGACTTTGCATGTATGTCTAACAACTCAAAATTTTTTATATGTTAGAAGGGATTACCGTTAACAGTTTGAGTATGATTTTTTGTTATTTAAATAATTAGTATTGTTTAAACAATTAAAAAAATTGTTTTGTTGCAAAAAATTTTGAAACTTAAAATACAATATCAATGATGTATGTTTTACACATAAAAAAAGTTTAAGAAATATCTTAATGGTTTATTTATATTTTATTTATCTTTACAGCAAAAATGTCGATTCTCTATAAGGGATAATGTTAATTTTATCAACTTTAAACTTAAATAACTCTTAAATAACTTTAAAATTTTACAGAGTATTTTTAATTTAATTTAGAAACAATTACAGCCACTTTCTGAATATATTTGAAATACCTCCAATACATCCTTAATTACAATAACTTTTAAACCAGTAAGAGAATTGTGCTGAAACTTTACACAGATACTTAGACGTAATAATAGAACAATCTATGAAATTTTTAGATTTTTGGTAATGTTTTGAGATGTCACCCATAGATCCTTAACATTGCGCCACGGAAGTTGAGGATCCATGAAGAATTAACTTTTACGAGGCTGCGCGAAAGAAACTCGTCGAAAGTTAATCGCGCGCGCATTCCATTGATTATTATCTCTCTTTTTGAATCCGTTAAATCGAGTTCCATCAAACTTTCTTATAAACTGATTCGGAATCTCGCGCAAAGATCAGCATGGCGTCGATTCCACAAGCTACTATCGTTAAACATCAGCGAGATGTAAAAATCCCTTCGCGGCGACGATCTCGCGCCACGGACAGAGAGAGAAGAGAGAGAGAGAGAGAGAGAGAGAGCGCGTTTAACGTTCCTTATTTTTATAAGGACGTGAACGGCGAACGGGTGGCTTGAGACGAGCGACGCGACTAACGATTCTTCGATCTATTCCCAGAAATGACGTCGATCGCGAAGCAAAAGGAGACAACTCTACAGGATGATCGTTCGTCTCTTCTTCTGCTTCGATCTTCACCGAACGGCATCAACGGTTTGCTCCCGATTCCCTCTTAACGATTTCGCAACACGAAACTCGCGGCGAGAATCACGGAGGTCCGTCCCTCGAGGAACGCGTTGATAAAGCGGAGGATGCATCGTATTATACGGAGCATCAACGCTCTCATGACGCCATGACGTTGTTTGTGGAACGGCATTTGTGGCGCGGACGTGTGCGTGCGCGCCAGCTACCGTCGGTGTGTTTGCCTTGATGATACAATTGTATGTACAGTACAGCGCGGGAGGCTGTACTGTACGTCCCGGCCCCACGGCACGGCACTCGTGTTGCTTGGCTGGTCGGTTGGCGACGTGCATAGGCCGCGCTAGATATCTGTGTTTGTACATCCAGAATATGCGCTCGCGACAGCCGGCCGTTGCGCTACCGCGGTTTGCGATAGAATTACCTACCTATGAGAATCCGACGATCACCTCGCAGAATGATGATAACGCATGGATAGAAACGTACCGCATTCGTTTGAACGGTACCTGCGAATGCTAGCATCTTGTTTTTAAAAATAATTTAGATTAATTAACGCTTTTATTAATTTTTTAAAGAAATTATTTAGATAAAATAACGTTTTTCTTCGTGGAGTTTTAAAATTCCTACATTTTGGAAAAAATTCTGATGAGTATAATTAAAAAATATATAAGCACAGAAATCTTTGTTTCAATTTCACGTTTTTACGAAAATTAGCAATAACTTCTTTTTATTTCGATTTTAGAAGCAGAAATTCAATATTTTAGAAAAATTCCAAAGCAACATATTTACAGTTTTATTTTTATTTAAATTATTAACTATTAATTAGACATTTAGAGGAAGAATCATAATTAATAGATATTTATTGAAATGATGCAATTTCTAATATTTTACATTTTCTTCCTCGCATTCTCGTTCTTTAAACAGCGTTAAGAATAATATTGCAATAGCATTGATATACTGTTTCGAGAGCGGATGGCGGTTTTAAGAACAGGCTTTTTGAAATAAGGAAGCAAATGGAGTTGGCGGAAAGTATTAATGCGAGGTATGGAAGTAAGATAAGTGAGCCGTGGCGGCCGTTACGCGCCACGGCCGCCAGATATATCCGGGATCGCGAAACTAATTCCAGCCTCTAATGGTTCTGCCAATAGCAATTTCTATAAGACTGAATAGTGATTCTCAGATATTAAGAGAGAGCGAGAAACTTTCCTTCGACCCTTTCCACACGGAAGGGGATCCTGTTCCCGTGCAATTTCCGTCCGCTCTCTTTCCTCTCGTGCTCCCTGTTCCTGTTCCATTCTTCTATCCCTGACCGCCCTACGGTATAGAGGCATTAAACACCTAATGGGCTCTTTTTTTCGTCACGCCGATAGCGAAAAGAACCGCAATGATTGATTTTCGTCCGAGCTAACGGCGAAACTTTTTATCTCGAGCAGACGCCGCGAAGAACAATTCAATTTAAACCGAATGGAAACCCTCTCCGTCGTTTATAAAAGTCCATCTTCATTAATCGCCATAGATACCACTCGATTATTGATTAATTAAAAAGCACCTATTTCCCGCGCGATGAAGATTATTTAATAATAATAAAAAATTACAAATACGGAAGGGACTGGGCAATCTAATTTATTACATTTTTAACTAGATTGGTTTAAAACATGTTTACATCATATCGGTCATTCCTACTTCAATATCACTCACGTAAAATTTAATCGTCATCCACATAGTGATACGGATAAATCCGGTATTCAATCTTATCGCTCCCAACGCGTTGCTTTTAATTTTTAATTTTTAATACTTTACCACATTTAGGTATGTCTTTTTTACAAATACTCGATTTCTGGCGATATTTTTTGACCTGACGATTTGTCAAAAATGTAACATGATACGAGAGACATTTTGTTGTAAAATTGGACTCTCTTTGAAATATGAAATATTACGATTTTAAACTAGTTTCGAACAATTACGCAATGTAAATGTATTTTGATTATTTCTTTTTCGGGCTATTTGATGTCGTTTCTATATCTGCACATATATTATTTCTCTTGCAAGATATAAACGACCCGGGCAGTCATCGTGGCATCGGCGAATCGATACGGTGCAGTCTATACTTCCGGCGAGTCTCGAGCTTGCCGCATAAACTATCACTTCTATCACGGGCATCAACGTCGCGGGCAATCTCAACGCGGTTGCCCAAAAATTCGTTCGCTCGTGCATCTTGAAAGATCATCTCCTTCGGCTTTCCGCTCGCGATTTTCAATTTCCTCCTTCCTGTCGATCCTCCGTTAAGAGCGAACGTCGAAGAGCGGCCCGATAGAGATTTTCGGCGAGAGGTTTCTTATGGTACGAAATTATCTTTCTTTAAGACGCACAATTTACGAGAGGCAATATGCTCTTTCGGTATCTAATAGAGGATCCCTCCTCCCGGTATGGCACCGGGATCGAATCGGAAGCCCCGATTCTTCGTCCCTTCGATCGCTTCAATCGTTCAGCTCCTTTTGTATCTGCACAAAAGTCTTGCCTTTCGTCTCGGGCGAGAGGCGAAGAATCAGAGCGGTGCATACCGTCACGATCGCGAAGAATGCTAGGTAAGGCACCGAGTGGCCGTAGTTCCACGTGACGGCTACGAGAATGTAAGTCTTCGTCGCTATCACGCCGAAGCAGCCGCTGGTGGTAGCCAGGAGGCACGTGGCGAGAGCTTTGACCTCGGTGGCGAACATCTCCGACATCATGATCATCTGCATGGGGAGCAGACCGCAGTTGAAGGCGAACACCAGCAGCATCGCCGCGATTAGCAACGCCGTCGTGTACGCGGACACGTCCGCGTTCAGATAGTCCTTCGCGTAGAAGAAGATGCCGATCGCGAGATTCGACGCGGCGGCAATCAAGCCGGAGAAGAGTATCAGCGGTTTGCGACCCAGCTTGTCGACCAGGAAGATGGTGATGGTCGCGGAGACCACCTGCACCACGCCGATCGCGATATTCGCCGTGTGATCGGAAATCATCTGGAGCTGAGCTGATTTGAAGAGGAGCTGACCGTACGCGATCAGCATGAAGAAGCCGCCGACGTGATGGGTGATCGTGATGAGATTAATGATGATAAAGGCACGGCGACTGGCGCGCGCGGTTAACAGCTTCCTTATTCCGCCGGTCTTCCGCTGCTGCTTCTCGTCGGACATCGACTCGACGATCACCTGCAATTCTTCCGAGACGTCCATGTTACCGCGCAGCTTTTCCATTGCCATCTCCGCCTTGTCCGTTTTGCCCGTCATGGCCAGGTAGTACGGCGACTCCGGCATGAAGCAGAAAGCGATCGTGAAGCCGGCGGACACGGCCAGCCAGATGGCCGCCGCTATGGATATCGACAGGTACGGCGCGACGATGAACATCACGAGAATGCCGAGATTGAACATGATCGTGCTCGCGGCCCCTCCGGCGCCCCGCGTGCTCGGCGACGCAATTTCTCCGATGTACATCGTGAATACGCACATGAACTGGCCCAGGCATAGGCCGCCCATGAACCTGGCTATGTAGAGAACCTGTAGCAAAGGGAAATTGTATTATACTAACATACCGCTAGATTCTATTAATTTTTTTTTAATTGTAAGCGACGGGAAAAATTAACGGAGCCGACCGGGACTCGAACTCGGGGATCCTTCGTTCACACGCCTAGCACTTAGGCTGCTACCCCACGACTGCTCCGCTAGTACGCTAATTTCTCCGATCTCCCATCAATACCGGCCCTATGGCCCCAAATCTTCTACATAATATTCCGTAAATTGGAAGAGAGAATATTACGATGTCAAAGAAATAGATTAAAAGAGAATATATTGTGACTAGCTGGTTACCCGGGCTTCGCCCCGGAGGACATATGTAATAAGACACGCAAATAGTCTCTCTCTCTCTCTCTCTCTCTCTCTCTCTCTCTCTCTCTCTCTCTCTCTCTCTCTCTCTCTCTCTCTCTCTCTCTCTCTCTCTCTCTCTCTCTCTCTCTCTCCTCTCTCTCTCTCTCCCTCTCTCTCTCCCTCTCTCTCTCTCTCTCCTCTCTCTCTCTCTCTCTCTCTCTCTCTCTCTCTCTTCTCTCTCTCTCTCTCTCTCTCTCCTCTCTCTCCCCTCTCTCTCCTCTCCTCTCTCCCTCCTCCCCTCTCTCTCCCTCTCTCTCCCTCTCTCTCCTCTCCCTCCTCTCTCCTCTCTCTCTCCCTCTCTCTCCCTCTCTCTCCCTCTTCTCTCCCTCTCTCTCCCTCTCTCTCCCTCTCTCTCTCTCCCTCTCTCTCTCCCTCTCTCTCTCCCTCTCTCTCTCCCTCTCTCTCTCCCTCTCCCTCTACCCCTACTTCATGTATAATTCTTTGAGATTCAATCAATTATTTCCCAAAAAATTGGAAAAATTATAAAAACCGGTTTCCAAAAAGATCAGTAACAAAAACTATACACATCATAGCGCTCCCCGGAAAATTCTACCCCTACTTCATATACAATTCTTTAAGATTCGGTCAATTAATTCCCGAAAAATTGAAAAAATTTCGGTACCGGCTTCCAAAAAGATCGGTAACGAAAAATTATACACTTTATAGCACTCCCCAGAAAATTCTATCCCTGTTTAATCTATAATTCTTTGAGATTCGGTCAATTATTTCCCGAAAAATTAGAAAAACCGGTTTCCAGAAAATCGATAACAAAAAACTATACACATAGTGGCACTCCCCGGAAAATTCTACCCCTATTTCATATACTTTTGGTAAAAATTCGATTCAGGGGTTTGGGCTGGGCGTTGATGAGTGAGTGAGTGAGTGAGTCAGTCAGTCAGTCAGGACATCTTCCTTTATATATATAGATGTTACAAAAACGAGGAAATTTACATTAATAGATTACATTTAGACATAAAAAATATAATCGTGTTTTTCTCTGTGATGTAAAATGAATCTCTGAATAGATTTTTTACACGCAGCATTAATTTACAATGAAGAAAAGAATCGTCTTGTTAATGTTTCGCAAGACGATCTGCATTCGTGAAGGTACTTTTGCTCACCCAGATATTCATGGCGATCACGATCAAGCCCCAACAGATTACCGATGATATCCCGCTGAACAGAATAGCCTTTTTTCGACCTATCCTGTCGACTATGAGCTGGTTGATTATCGGCCCCAGGATGTGACCGACGGGGACCATGGCCACCAGGGTGGAAACGTTGGAATCGGTAACCGAGATCGGCGAGTCCGATGCCATCAGCTGTATAATGCTCGGCGAGTCCCAGCCTATGATCGCTCCGATGCATAAGCTCATAATTGAACCTAGATTTCGCATAATTGCACAACGTAATCGTGGCGTAATTCGGTCGCTCGAGCGAGGAGATCGGTGCCGACAACGGTAATAATCAGCGGAAACAATAGAGAATTACACAGTAAAAAATCGTGTGTACAAAGCGGTCCATATGTTAAAATTTTCTTGTGTTACCAAGATTTATTTCATTGTAAAATTAACATACAATAGCTATGTTATTTTTTTCTTAACATTTTCACATTTGTGTTACATTTATGTCAACGTGATAACTTAACACTTTATATATGTCATTTAGAAATTAAATATTATTTTAAGTTCTTTTAACACAATTACTTTAAAAAATCAACACGTCTTAAAGTTATTTTAACACATAAACAAAAGTTAAACGTAAATTTTCAAATAATCGTAAACTTTGACATACAAAATAATTAAATTTACTAAAATTAAATGTTTCTATTACACATAATTTAAGTAAAATCTGTAAAATAATTAATATCATGTGTTAATATAACTTGAAAAATAAAGTCAAAAGAACAAATATAAATGTAAAGTCTAGTGTCAATTAATTAACGTTTCTAATTTGTCAACAAGTAACACATGATGAATGAGTCATTTTAACTTAAAATTTAGAATGGACTTTCTGGGACATGTAAAAAATGTTAAAATTACGTTTTATTTTTTACTGTGTATCGTCGAAGCGACGATAGTAAACGATTGTTTCGCACGAAAATTAGAAATCGACTCTTACAATTAAACATGATCAGATACTCCCACGTCCTCGAGCCCCTCGGCGTCATGTATTTTCTCTCCTCGGCGTTGGAGTCCATCTCGATGGAATTACATCAAAATCCTCACAAAAACGAACGCCTCGCGCGATCCTGCGATCTCACAGCACTGGAGTAAAGCGCAACGAGAGCGCTATAAAACAGAAATGATTCTACATTCCTATGCGTGGAATTAACTTTCAACGAGATAACACAACAGGTACTGTGGTAAGTGTAAAGTGTATGATTTGTGGCAGCACAGATACAACGAGAGACATATCCAAGAATAGGTTATCAAGTGATTTCATATCTTCGACTTCGTATCTTTCAAATAGAGCATATATGTTCAAATACATCACAATCTTGAGTTTTAAGAAATTATACTCAATGTTCATCCGTGATGTCCGTGCACGGAAAGAACGATTTTGCTGAAGTATCTAAAAATTTAACTAGCTACAATCTGAAAATAATTTTGTTGGATCATCAAAATAATTATGTAGAACACTCAAACTTATTGCTAAAAATGTCAAACCTTTTTACAGCATACTTTAGAGACCTACTATAATTATTTTGATGATGCAACAAAATTATTTTCAGATCTGTATTTAGCTAAATTTTTAGATACTTCAAAAACCGTTCTTTCCGTGCGCTTGTGGCATACTCGCTTACAATGTTCGCTTGTTATATATTTGATGATGTACGTGCATTCATATTTTAATATATGTTTTATATACGTATGCATTCTAATTCTGCAAATATTTTGTTATTATTACGTATTACACGACGCGTAAATTAATAAATAGAATTCTATTCTGATGCGAATTTCAGATTGTTTAAAGCGAGCTTTGTTTCACTGAAATTTGAGCAGCACGTGTCATTGATTTCTAAAATACTATAAAAAGTTGAGTGAAAAGGCCAGATTTGAGTGCTTGCCCGGATTTCTGTTAATTAAGCATTAATTAACAGAGTCAACTAACAAAGCCAATATCCGCACTCCGCAGTTCACGAAGCCGAGATAGAAAAAACAAAAGTCATGCGACATCGGGAAATCAATACAAACCGTGTAAAATATATGTATAAACGACAAACTATACATTTTTTACTACATTTCGGATACATTTGGAAAACCTATATCTGTAAAAAATACATTCTACAAGAAATTAATATACTAATATATAAAGTAATATTAAATTAGTACCTCTGCACAAATCACAGAAATAAAATATTCAATACTTCAAATATTCAATAGAGAGATATTTTTGTGATAAAAATATTTCAAGATTATTTTTATTTAATAAATAATACACATAAAATAATTGTAAAATATTACTTTGTAATTGTGCTGCAATTAGTTTTAATTATGCCATTCGGACACTGCTATATTCGAGGTAAAGAAATTAATATTTAATCTGCGGGGTTGAAAAATTATTTTAAAACTCGTGATAATCTTTAGATTCAAATCATGTGAGCTGGTCTATTTGTTCAAGCTACATTGATGGACATTTCATAATGCAGAAATTATACTTACACGATAAAATTCTGCACACTCAATATGATACTATATATATTCATCTCGGTCAAGAATGAATAAAATAATTAACGACTTTGAAGAGACGAAACCATTTTAATGGAATAAACTTCTCCACGAATCGACAATAACGCGCAACAATTGAATTTTAGTTGCACAGGTGTTAATGTATCATTCTCACTTTTGCCGGGCACATCAATTTCCACAATAAATACCCCCACGATAAATAGTTTTAATAATTAAATCAGATTTGATTCTTCAAATTCGAACAGGAAATATCCACCACTGAATGACGTTAATTAATCAAGCGTCAGATCAACTTTTAGATATTGGTACTATTACCTTTTCATATCGGAACCATTCACTTCTTCGTGTATATTGACAAAAATAGAAGCTTAAGATACATCCGCGGAATACCGGTTCGTATTGGAAATAATCCGGAAATGTACGGTTACATTTTTAAATACCGGAACATTCGAAGATCAAAAGTGATCGGAAACGGCGGAGATTTTGTAATTCCATTCGCATTTTTATTGCAATATACACGACCGCGCCGCTATTGGCCCATCGCATCGCGTCGCGCCGCGCCGTGTCGATTGTGACGAGCGATTACTCCCGGCAATGCAATTTTACATACTTCTCTGCAAATGCACCGCTTGCACTGATTCAACGTTTTCGTTAGAGGAAAAAACATCGATCTGATACCGTGCTGCCATTGTTTGCGCGGGCCGGCCTCTGTTTTAACGCGGACGCGCTGTTAGTAGAACAAATATTTTCGCGCGAGTTGTATCATGAAACTGATGCGCGCTGTTTGCGACATTGCGTTAACCGTGAGTTCTCTTCTTTTCTACCTTTAATGACGTGCTTTTGTTCATCGCCTGATAAGTGCGGAAGATTACACAAGTGGCTTAACAATCGCGAAACAAGTAATGAACTCGCACAGCTGCATCGTAGACGGTACAGTTGCTCGTCTATGTGTATCGGTTCGACAACTACATTATAGCACAATTACCGGTTTGTAATTAATTTCACGTGTCTTAATAAATTTTCTTTGGAATACTATCTTTGGAATACCCCTTAAAATTTTATATCGATACTGTGAAACGTATGTGTAGAAAGAAAGATTTATTTGTTTATTTCGTGATGCTACCATCTACTCATTATGCTTCTAATTTTTTGCTCAACGTTGCTTAAATTACTCTAATAATTTTAATATCTCTTTCTCTCACTCTTATTTTAATCAAACTCGTTTCAGTATATTTTTGAAATAATTAAATAATTTAATTTAATAAGATTTTCATTTACTTACTACTAATGTCTTTCGAATTTTGTTTGTCAAAAATATATTTGTTAACAACAATTTTTAATACGTATTACTTACGTTATACGTAGCACTCAGATAAAAATATCCGAATAGATCGAAATTTATTTTTCTGTATGAAGAATCTATTTTAATATTTTAATGGATTTTACTCATTGCACTACCATTTTTGTTTGATACATATATATTGATTCGTTTTTTTCTGTCCTTAGTTTATTAATCAGTCTTTCCCCACATATCTCTTTTTTTAATATTTTTCTCTTTCAATTTATTTTACATATGATATTTGGATTAATGTGATTCTTAAAAAAGCGTACAGAGAAAACGAAATATTCTGGTTACTGTAACATTTTTGACAATTTTTGACAATTCTGAAATTTAATTCTATAAATTTAATTTTATAAAATCACGAAAAGTGAAAAAACAAAAGTAAGAAGTGTTAAGAACTATCGCGACAACAAATGTTGCGTATTTGTAGCTGCAGCAACAATATTGAAATTCGTAAATAAGACAAACGCTCTCACAATAAACAATTCGTTAATAATAAGGCAAATAAGAACGGAACGCCGCTGTTATAGCGAGTATATATAATACATAAAAAAATTTTAATACATATAAATTACTTACGTTTCGATCTATCTGTCAGATCCTCTTCAGTGCAAACAATTAATACAATGGATTATGCTCTTTGAAACAGTTATGAGAATCGCAAAAGTAGTAGGAGACGTATCCCATTAGCTGATGGTTGAGGTGCAAGGGTGCTTATCACGTGAGAGTATTGATATGTCGCGGGATCAACTGCTCCCTTTTTTTATAAAAACAAAAAGGGTTAGCTACTCCAGAAATTATGTGTGAAAATGATTTGTAGCTACTTATCAAACAGTTGAGCTCGCAACAGTCATTGATGTTTGAATTAGTTATGGAGTCGATGTTCTCCTCCTGACTTCAGCGCGTGGACTAAACACATTGCTTTTACAAGAGTGAAGGGTACCCAGCAATATCATGAAGAATAATAAATATCGCGAGAAGATCAATAAATAAAACACGTTAAGAAATAAGAACAGGTCAAAAATAAAATTAAATATAGATATAAAAATAAATAAACTAAACATGTCAGTTATGTGAAAGTCTTCCTACAATCGGTAAATAATCCTTATTTAAGTCCAATGTTTCTTCTTGATGATTGATACTATTCTTTTGTCTTTTTATATTAGAACATTTCAGATATGCGTTCCGCTCTTATTTGTCTTATTATTAACGAATTGAATATTGAAATTGTTAGTCGAACTTTGGTGATATAATTATCTCACTTGTAATAGTTGCACGTAACTATTAAGTATATAGTAGTGAAATAATGGAATAACTATAATATATAGTTAGTTTCGATAGATTGTGACAATTAATATTCTCTTTCGGTTTAGATATTCTTCTAAAATGAGTCATTATGCCATAATACATATTTCTTATAATTCAATAATATATTTTTAATGAAACGATTTTACATTCTTTTGTACACTATTCGTATTCTATCATATTTATTACAAATGGTTAACAATAGGAACCCGGACCAAACTGGAAGCGAAACTGAAAACTGTTCCATAACCCTTTCTTTAGTTGAACCGAAACCGTAAATAGTAGTACCAAATTTTAAAGAGTTTATAACACCGAAATCATAATCAAACCAATAAAATTGTTTTTAATTTATGGTTTTTCGGTTCTTACTCTATATATAATTCATTTATACTTTTATTATTTTAAATATTCTATCTATTTACATTATTTCTGTTCTTTTGAAGAGAAAAAATATCCACGTTTTTTCGTCGACCAAGAATTCAAATACTTCGGTATTGTTTTTTTCTCTGTCTTCTAATACAAACATATAAATTAATTTTTTCTACATTTTTTGTTATTCTGTTAAATAATAGAATTTTTTATTTTTATTTTTCTCCTTACATATATATACACATATACAGTTTATAACAGAATAAATGTAGAAAAAAAATCATTTTAAATCCCTCACCCTTTGCGCGCATAACTATAACCGAAAAATTCGTAATTTTAACGGTTTTTCTTTACTGGTCGAGAAACCGAAACTGAAACTGGAACAGTTTTATTTGATGTTTTATTAAACCATAACCATAACCGAAACCGAACTGAAATATCCTTTTGGTTCAGGCCTCTAGTTAACATTACTATATCTCCTTAGGTAACTAATTCATTTTTCTTATCGCAACTTATTAATAGTAGTTGACATGCTATTATTTCTCTTGAGTTTTTTAGTTGTTAGTGCCACTTTTTTCTCTAAATACGCGAATATGTAAGAAATCATAAACAAATACTATAATAATAAAAAAAAACTGCGATGTAGTGATTTAAAAATACTGTAGAATTTTTATCTACTTTCGTGAAAACGGACCATCTCGCGCTCAATGGGAGTTTTCAGTATCGATTGTTCTCTTACGCTGCATAACTTTCCGCGAAATTGTACCTATAGTAATGGCGTTACATTTGAAAGAAATCCGAGAAGGATAAACGCGCGTTGGGGGGTGCAGGGACGCCCCGAATCCCATCACTTTAGGGGGGATACTGCTACACGTCGTCCCCGAAACAACCTAGCGCGGAAATCGATTGGTCGGTCTTCCGGACGGCGAGACCGGTGAGACAGACTTCCGTACATTGATATTCAGCGGGGGTCCTCGTCTCTTCGAACCGTCAAGAAATTTTACCCGGGGCATTGCAACACGCGCGTCCCCCGTGGAATCGCTAAGTTCCCGCCACGTCGACAACGGCGGCGGTTCGGGTATCGAATAATTATACAAGTCGAGTAAGTAGCCCGGCGCCGTGACAAGCGTGACGAGCTTCGGAATTCGTTATCCGCCGTCGTTGCAATGAAATTTCTTCGAAGGGGTTCTTCTTATATATCCCGCGACGAGTATATCGATTCGTTTCTCTCCCCGTTGCTAATTACACCCATCGCGAAACGCGGCGTTATATGATATTATATTTCGACTTTATTTCGACTTTATTCGGGACTTTATTACACCGCTCGAATTTATTTCGGTGTTATTATTTCGAATTTATTTTGGCATTATTATTTGAACTGACCCCGATATCTGTTTCGGAAAGAGAGCTCATATTTTCTCTTCTAGTTGATAAATCTATAATCGATTATTAAAAAAAAAAAAAAAGAAAAAAGAAATCGCACGTGCAATTTCGGCGATAGTAAAGCCGATCGCGAGTGGTCGATTTTTCTATTTCGCACGGCGAGATCCACATCTATAACACATATCTATACCGATATACGTTTCGGGGCAACAATCAAAGAGCAGAACGGGCTTTGCAGCGGGAATGGCTTTGATCGTTCTATTAAATATCCCTTGTCTATTGAATAAAACCATATGTGGGCACGATAGATATTTCTATTCGCCGATGAAAACAATTGTTGATATTCCGGTCCACTTGTGATATCCCCCCCCCTCCCCCTTCGCCGATCTGGCAAAACCGATGCATTCAGGTATTAAACTGAAATATCAAATCAACAGCAGAATAACCGTGTATCTCCACGCGATTTTATAAATCCGGGTCGACCTGCAGACACGTCCTTCTCCGCAAGAGAGGAAACTGTTGCGCAACAAACCCCGTACGACACGCGTGCAATAAAAGCCTCATAGGTAATATGTATGTACATAAATGTTTATCGATCCTCTCACATGCGTAGCGTGTGTGTAAAACCCGATCGATATCAATCAACCGTAATAACGGAAAATTATCGATAATATTTTCATCATTATTTGTCGAAGACGCGTTATTTAGCTTTGTATTTAAAATTTTCCGGACATTCCTGCCGATTTGTTCGCATACGTCTATTCATCGAGCTGCGCGCGCTGCGGACTTATACGTATATTAATTACGTGGCGATGTGAAAGCAATTACCGGTAGAAATCAATCTGTCCGCGTTGCTTCGTCAATTTTCGCTAATCCGATTAATATATCGGCTTTGAAACTGCCGGGCATTCAACTGGTGTAAATTAAATTATTTATCGGGTATTATGTTCCTGAATGAGAATTTGAGCGTCTCGCCTAGCCTCGCTTAATGACAAAATCGTGTCCGTTACGCAACTCTTATGACGAATATCGCGATACGTCAATAACGGCGCGCTGAAAAATATCGATGCAAACGCTCGATATTTATCTGCTATAAGATATTAATAAAGAAAATGTAAGGAAGGGGATGGGGGATAAGAGATACGCGCGAAGAGGAAATCGACGAAAAGTTAATAGAATGTGAAACGTTCGCGAGTCGTAAGGAAATCTCGATTGGCACTTGAAGCTTCGACGGGCGAGGCGGGCTTGTGATATTAAATTAGAATATTCTCAACATGTATACGTATATATACTCGACGTGCACAGGTATATACTCGCGTAAGGCGCCTTCCGTGGAGATGCGAGCGCATCCACCCGCCTTGAATATCAATTCCTTTCCCCGGTCTCTCGTAAAAAGAGAATCTATATTCACGCGTCCACACACACTTGAGGGTTGCGTTATTGTGCGTCGCGTTGGGTTCTTTCCAATTTACCGACCGATCCATTACCGCATCACTTGGAGTGGACCCATCCAATTTAGTGGGGTATTTAAGAAATCACTTTCTTTTCCTAGATATATGAAGATACAGGAAGAGAATTGATATTATAAAAGTAATATCGATCGTCCCAGATAATCACCCCAATAAAATTCTAATTACAAGCAATTAAATGATCTTGCGGATCTAAGTAATTCAAGTTGCACGAATATAAGGTTACACTAACGAGATGAATACCTGATAAAGCGTCAATTATCAGATTACAATGAAAATCAGATCGAGATTTATTGATTATTACTGACGAATTTCTTTCTCTCTTCAAAGCAGCGATTGCGCAAGCAATCTGAATAAGATTCCGACGATAGCCAGTAAATAAAAGAAATGCCCGCCGCGTCAAAATACACAGAAAAAAAATATTCCTGATTTTAAATCTTGAAATCCTCTTTAGCTTCAACGTGGAAATCTTGAAATGAGATTATTTTGCGAAACGAAGAAAGCTTGCTTGAATGAAGTCATTTTACATAGTTCAATCAAGAAAAGAAGTTAAAATAAAACGTTGAAATTCTTATAAGAAGTAAGAAGATTATAGATTGTTTTATGTATATACGAGTATATAAGTTTTGATTTTATATTTCTTTTCAATCAACTGGTTTTTTTTCTTTTTTTTTTTTTACTTGGCTCGACTTGACTTGACTTGATACAACTTGGGTTGATTGGCTGACGTGTCTGGAAACAGGAAGAAATGATAATACAGCCCAGCTGCGTGCCCGGTGGGCCTATATGCAACCCTATGCACCCCCGCTATGCGCGGATGCCTCGCGGATGTATGGCTCGCCGAAGGAGGATATTTATGTGCGCCGTAGCGTGAGCGCAGGGCATCGCCTCGGCCCTTCTTAACCCCGGCGGCCCCGGAACCGTCAAACACACACATACATGAACACTCACATAAGCGCCTTCGGTGGAACGTTATTTTCGAGCGCCAGATTACCATCGGATTGAGTAATTTTGTACGTAATCGCGTACGGTCGAATCCTTTCAGCTGACCGGCTACTTCGACGCGTGTCGAATGCATACATGCATGCGACGACGCCAGACGACTATAATTTCTCGCTATCGTATCGTTTAATAATACGTATGTCGACGAATCACAGGGAGATCTCGAAGCGAACAAGGTGTTCGGGAGCGTAATGGTTGCGCGGAGCGGTACACAGCTGCGAACACCGCCGAGACCCGCGAATATACATAATTCTACTGAGCGCGCTGGAGATTCGTTTTCAGTCGTAACCGTAAATGAGCTCTCTGAAATTAAAGGATAATGGTTTCACGGAATATCGGGGGAGATAATCGAGATTCAATTAACGCGGTTGAAGGAAAGAACAGCGATCCTCAATGCAACTCGGCGTGATCTTTGGCACGCCAGAATCGTAATATCTCACCCGATTATATAGAATGACGGCCGTAAAAACATATTCGAGTTTTTTTTAATGTAGAATGTTCCTCTGGAATAGCCCCCTTAAATGTAGAATAATATTTTTCTGTGTGTACTCTTCTGTTATATCGATCTTGATCTTCCTGGTTAGTGTCGCGAGGAAATTAGTAAATAAACTCTCGAAGATCGATTGTTTCACCGAAGCGATTATTTCAATATGGACGCGAGTCCACGTTATAATCCAAATCGCTGTAATTCAAATCGACATGTTTAATAGCCAGACGAGCCTCGACGGAAGGGCGTGGTGTGGCGCGATCGTGATCAATGGCTAAGTCCCGATGACGACGAGCAGACCTGCAGGCCTAAACCGATCCTACAATCCGGAATTAATAGAGTGTGAACTAATTCTCGAGTGTTCTAATAAATTCTGGACCGTATATACCCTCCCTTCTGGCCTTCTGGCTACCGATCGCGCTCGCTTCACCGGTCGAGTTTCTCCGCGTGGAGCGAGAGAAACCGATCAGTCGGTGGTCGAAGAACCACCCAAGAACCGGCCAGACAAATTCAATTAAGCCGCGAGTTTCGTTAACAACTAACAAACGCCGAACGTTCTTGACTAACGCGATTACGTCCAAGTCCAATTTGTCACCAAGAAGCCGTGGCGGAAACGGCGGCAACTTCTGTCCTCGTACGGAGAAGAATACGGAACTGAAGTTTCGAATGAACGAACAAACGAATGGACGGACGGACGGACGGACGAGCGAACGAACGAACGGACAGACGAACTGGGTCACAACACCCCAGTCAGCCGCGCTGCGAAGTTTCGAGTCTCACTGGTCCCTACTGCCCTATATAGCTATCGGATACCGTATTGTTATCAAGCTGAATGGCTGACAAATTTACGCCGACGAATTCTCGAAACGCGGGGTTCACGCGACGTCGAATGAAACGCGTCCGTTCTCCTCGCACATTACACCTCGTGTATTGTAATGTTGCAGATATGAAAAGCATATGTAAAAGAGCTTGCTCCGGGTAAAGAACGGAGGCAGAAAAGCGAAGCGACTTCGCTGTCCTCGGTATCTATTTTGATATCCAGCCTTAATATATATAATATATCTGTTACGGGCAATTTGATTAATTCGGTCATTATGCATAATGGCCGGGCAATATGCATAATTCCCGCTTCTTTCGGGACATTTGAATAATAAAAGCCAAAATGTTCAAATTAATCAAACTGACCGGTCATTATGCATAATGCCCACAGACAAGTGGGAAATGTGATTAACATATTAAAATATCTTTCTAAAAAGAATGGCAGTCTGTCTATAATTTCAACTTTCGGTAAATGTCTACAATTAGGGCCCCAACGAGAAATCAATTGAAAAGAGGTAAATTCTATGTATTTTTGCCCCTCGAATCCAAAACTGTTGATAAAATTTGGGGGTTGCTAGAATTTGTTAAGATATCGTTAAGAAAATAAGAAAAAAACACTAAACTCGGATATTTGGTTTTTTTATTTATCAAATACGGATTAATTATTACTTATTGTCGGTTGTATTCTCTTTCGGTGGAAAAAATTTTCTGATGACTTTGAAAAAAGCAACTATTCTGTCGCTAAACTTGTACATAGGTTAGTGACGCGCTTTAAACAGTTAAATACTTTTAAAGCGCGTCATCTAACCTATGTAGGTTATACCTTTGTTGGCAACATTGTCGCTGTCGCTATCGCTATCGCTATCGTCTATTGTGCAAGGGGCTTAAGATTGCCGGGAAAATTAACTCAAATAAGGTGATTTATCAAAATGACCATTTAGCATTGGGAAATATGCATAATGACCGGGCAATTTGATTAATTCTTCTCTATTAATCATTTTGACCGAACAAATTGGGAATTATGCATATTGCCCGGCCATTATGCATAATGCCCAATTTATCAAATTGCCCGTAACATATCTACGTTTTTATAAAAGTTATATAGTAAATTTGAAAATTTGTTATTATTCATTACAAGAGAATCAGTTTTTTTAAATCTATTTATCAAGATAATTGATAATGAATTTAATGAATTTAACGACTGCACTGCAGAATCGCATTATTATTTATTATATATACACCAACAATTTTTTTTGTTATAAAAAATAGAGACTGTAACTCTTAATGACAGTTTCTTTATCGTTATATTGTTGTTGCGCAGCTTTTTTACTATATACATACTTGCGCAACGACAATATAACAATAACGAAACTCATTAAGAGTTACAGACTAGAGCTCTTCTACACGAAAAGAACGGTTTTTTGCTAAAGTACCTAAAAATTTAGTTAGATACAGATCTGAAAATAATTTTTTTGCACCATTAAAATAATTATGTAGAACACTCAAACTAATTGCTGAAATGTTAAACATTTTTTTACAGCATTATCATCATATTATACTTCAGCGACCTACTATAATTATTTTGATGTGCAACAAAATTATTTTTAAATCTACCTATATCTATAGCTAAATTTTTAGATACTTCAGCACAATCGTTCTTTCCGTGTATATGGCCACATATAGACACACTGTATGTATGTTACATAATATCGTATTTTAGACTTAGGCCGGTATTTATAGTTTGATCTTAATTATATTCAAGATTGTCTCTCGAGATGCATTCCGTTGGTTGGATGGAGTCTTAAGATCGGATTATGAGTATCGTCCTAGTTTTATTTGTACCGTTTAGTACCTTACAGTAAGCTGATCGAGTCTCAGCTCTTTAATATATTATATTTATGACTTATTAGTAGATAAACCTTATATTTTATAGATAAATTATAATATGTAAAGAATATTTTAAAACTAATAGTTTACTAATTATGCCACAATTTTTTATTATTATTATTAAACAAAACAAATAGTGGTAAGTATTGGGATCAGGCCTACTGTACTGGGGTACAGTTGGAATTATTTTTTTCATTATACACGAATACATTTTTTTTCATTATACGCCAAAATCCATAATATATACATGAACTGTCATCTAGCAGTACACGCTAAAGTAGTACCCGACAATTACGTACCACAAATAAAAGTGAATTCTGTAAAAAAATCTTCTGCCGGTAAGGCAAGTTTCCCGCCTTTTTATTAACAAAATATTACTTTAGATGGCAGTCGCATCGAGCTTGCAGACTCACTCTACTAACTCCACTTTCTGTGTAAGGTCGCGTCGAGTCGAGGACCGTGGACGGAACAAAGATGAAATATCGGGCGTCCGTTTGAGGTTAGACAAAGGGTGTCGCGGGTCGCTTTCGCACTCGTGCGTTTTCAATCGCAAAGGGAAGAAAAGAGACTAATTAATCGTGCATGCGACGTGACCACCAGCCGCCATCATGAGTAAGATGTATTCGACGGCGAACCTGTCCGACAAGGAACTGAAGGAACAGGGAAACCGTCTCTTCGATCTACACAAATACGAGGACGCGGCCAGTTGCTACACGAAGGCGATCGTAAGTGCTAATGACATTCCTAGCGCGCGCTCAATATCGCACGATCGTGAATCGTGATTCTGAATTGTGGCGCGCCTTTATGCGCCTACTCGCTCGCTACAGTTGTTGTTGCAGCAAAATATTTTTTGTTTTGAATCACGAATCACGTAGCACGCGTGATGATAACGGCTCGACGGTACCCCTAGCGTCCGACGTTCGAACTAGAATTCGGCGAAAGTGAGGGAGATTTAAATCCGTCGCGCGTTCGCGAATGAAGAAGAAAGCAATTTTGCTCTATGAAGACGATTCTCTTTTCTTGATTATGGATAAAAAAATATTTTTAAAAATTAAATAATAAATGTATTGTTAATATTTTTTTGTTTATTTATCTCAGATGAAGAATCCAGGCCAAGCGTTATATTACACAAATCGGGCGCTGTGCCATTTAAAGTTGAAACGATGGGAATCCGTGTGCAAGGACTGCAGATGGGCCTTAGATATAGATCCCTGTTTGATGAAGGGTCACTTCTTCCTGGGACTCGCCCTACTGGAATTGGAGCTCTTCGACGAAGCCGTCAAGTATCTGCAAAGAGGTAAATACTAAATATAGCGAGACATACTTGCATTATCTTGCTACTTTCCCAAGTATAAAGCAGATTCGTAATACACTTATCTGAAACAACGTAGCTGTAGACCTGGCGAAGGAGCAGAAGCTGAACTACGGCGACGACATCACTAGCGTATTGCGCCTAGCCAAGAAACGTCGATTCCAAATAAGGGAGGAACAAAGAATTTGCCAGGACATCGAACTGCAGACTTATCTGAATCAGCTGATCGTAGACGACGCGAAACGTAATTTGGCGACTCTGCAAGAACAGGAGACGGCAAAGGATTCGGATGTTGAAACGAGCTCGGCCGAATTTGCCAGGAGAAAAGAGGAGATCGAGGAGAAGAGAGATACCTGTATATCAAGACTCAATGATCTCTTCGCTAAGATCGACGACAGAAGGCGGGTATGTATCTCTTTTTACCTGTTGCTTTTTTTAGAACGATTCTTTGATTTCATAGTCCATGATTCTGTTAATGCAATCTATATGAAGGGTACAGGAGAAAAACGATCAAAGTCCACTTTTTGTCGAAATTGATCTGATCATGCTATCTTGTGGCATTTTCAAAGAACTTTTATCTGTTTTCTTATCTGTTTTGAGCAAAAACAGTTACAATTCATTGGAAATAAGAAATAAGGCTGAAAGATATACCGTGCTGAAGAAAAACAATCATAATCCATGCGCTTGTAGGGAAGAACGATCAGAATCCAACATTACTCTGGATGGACTTACTCCGGATTATCCGTTTTTCCCCTGTATTCTTCATATACAATTCATAATACAATTTTATTAATCCTATTAATACAAATATATTTTTCGCAGAAAAGAGAGGTACCCGATTACTTGTGCGGCAAGATTAGCTTCGAAATCCTGCAGGAGCCGGTGATTACACCCAGCGGTATCACGTACGAGCGAAAGGACATCGAGGAGCATCTCCAACGGGTCGGTCACTTCGATCCAGTTACGCGCGTGCGTTTGACGCAGGACCAGCTTATCCCGAACTTGGCGATGAAAGAAGTGGTCGACACTTTTCTGCAGGAGAATGAATGGGCCTTGCATTACTGATGCCGATATGCAGCTTACTGCCATAGGTTTAAGTTAAGGTGGTGGCGATTTTCAGCGATGGAAGAAGATGTGAGCTTTTGATGAAGAGATTTAAAGAAAGATACATCCAGAAAAATCTCGTGAGTGTAAAATAGTAGACTGTACATGTAAAGGACTAAGTATAATCTTGTTACCGTGAAATATTTTTACACGCCATATGAGACGTGGAAGCTATTGTTATCGAACGTAAGTATTAGTGAATAGTTAACACTAATAACGATCGTTTTTAAACACAAGTTATATATAATTCCGTAAGTGCTACATATATTATTAATTATATATAGAACTTATTAACTTACCTTCGTATATCAGCAATTTTCTGGTTTGTAAAGATGAAATTTTCGTAAGTTGCGTTCAATAAAAACATGAAATCGAAATTTTAAAGAGTTGAACAAAAGCTCAAGAGTTTACTGAAAGTTCCAACACACACAGTGGCTCAAGAAAAACATAGGATAATAAGCGCTATGTAGGATCTGTAATTCTTGTTTTACCATAAATAATAAACTATTTATTTTGCCACCAAAATCTCGCGTTTTAAATATTGCATGTTGGAAGAAATTTTGATTTCTCAAATATCACTAGTGAAAAGAAATCTGAATCCACTCAAGGTATTTATTTTAACATTCAACTGACAACAATATATTCATGTATGTATATATCTATATATATATGTACAGTTTTACGTATACGCAATATTGTATATGTATCGCAATCGTCGCAATTATATGTAATAATAATTACTACCGTCCGCTGTCGGTGTATTGTTTTAAGTTATTGCGCAAGCTACATCGACAATATACGGTTAACAAAAATGCGATAGGATAGATCACTCTCTTTGTAGTTCCAACAATAATAGCAGCGCGATAATGAACTGCTGCAATATTTTCCCTCTTTTTTAAATATTTTTTTTAGCCTTACCCTCTTAACAAAATTAAATTCGAGAGATTGTCGATTGTGTTTTAAAACATTAGAATTTAAAGATGTCAAATGGAAGATAAGTTCAGTCAAGAAATATGTAGTATTCACTAAAGAACAAAAGAAGATCGTCGTCAATTCATATAAATAATATCAAAATTTTTAAGAGCACGTTATAAAACGCATCTGACCTCTAAAGGAGTCTTCTTTTTTTTTTTAGGAAGATCGAGCGAGTATAAGATAAAAAACTAGTATGTGCATTGTAACAAATGATATGATATCAAGATATGATTCATCTTTCGTCGTTAATTAAACGATGACGATTTTCGTCATTGCTTAATTGAGGACTCCTATTGTTTATTATTTAAGTAGTCGCTTAACGATTGCTAATGCAGTTATCTTTCTGCTTACTTTTGCTAATAGATAACTCGAAGAAACGAAATCCTACTTATTGTCCGCGTTAATTTGTACGTTTTAGGCGAATACTCCACAACCGAGTAGTCATTAATTCATTAACTCTTTGCACTAGAATATCTTGTTTGAACGTGGATCTAGAAAATCTTGTTAGTCTTCTTTGTGACTTCGGTAACGTGAGAAACTTGTGTATCTATGTTCCTATACATTGCTATGAGAAAACCAATCTATATATAATCATATAACTGAATATATACTATATATATGTATATATAACTAGATGTAATAGTTTCCTGTATAAAATAATGCAATCAATATCTCTTTTTTAACACGATTAACACAGAAAAATGTTCAGAGTGCAAAGAGTGAAGTTTAAAATATCACTGGAAGATATCAGGCCGTTTGAGTATTGTCGCAAAGGAATGCGAGCAGGAAGATTCCGTGGAATATTCGGAAACATCTTTAATGTTCAATTCCGACCTGGATTTTAACTCATTCCTTTAATCAAATACGACGATGCGTATATTTATATGTATATATATATATTTTTTTAAATAATATATTCCACATCAGGTCGAATTTGAACATGCGCAACGGGATGAAAATCAGAATAATTGACCTACGTGAAACTAATTAGTTGATTAATCTATGGCCGGGACGATGATAATATCTCTTAACCTGAAGAAACCAATTCTATCGGTCGAATTAATTGCCTTTCGGCTTTCCAGGCATCCTCGAGTGCGCGCATCGCATATTGCGCACTGTTAACATTATTGTCAATCAAGCATGATTTATTCCAATTATTATTGTCATCAATTTTATCCTCTTTATTGTCACATTATCAGTCCACGTAATCAATCGTGGATTCTTGGATCCTTAGATCTTTGGCAGAATTTCATATTCTTTCACATATTTATATATCTTGATATACTTAAATTCTTAGATCCTTATAGATCTGTGCTTGTCTTATGCTTTTAAATACCTGAATATCTCCATCTTATTTATTTACTTACTTGCATTCCTGGATTCTTGAGTACTTATGGAATTAGATATTTAGATCCGTTGATTTTCAAAATCCCGAATCTTCAAATATCCATAGAACTAAGGATCCAAGTGCTCTGATCCGAGATCCTACCTATCTAAAACAACGTTTCGGGTATACCCACCCAAGTCCACTGGACGGCTCCTACCGCTAATCTTATTAAATCTGACGTTAATCGCAATTGCTAAAGAGTAAATGTTTCATCGTTAACTTGTATAATAGGCAATTTTCTCCGTGAAAGATTACCTTTTATTTCCGTCCACGCGACGCGCGATTATGTTGTTCGCTCGAAAACTGTGCAGATGGTTAGTCTAGTATTCTTCAGTATCCGCGAAGCTTCGAAAGCCATTTCGCATAGTTAATATCACTTAAGAAACTCAAAATTGCAAACGAGTTATATATGTTAGATGAAGATACATTCACAAATGTTCTCGAAAAATAAATCTCTTATATCTTTATCGAAAATCCCTTGTCTCGGTACTAGATACTTAAATTCCAAATACTATTCTTTAATCAGAGAATCTTAAAAGAGAATCTTTGAGGAAAAATGTGAATTTGATAGTTAACAATTGTTAAAGTTGATTGAAAAAAAAAAATAAAAATAAAATTAATGTCTTTCACGAATGTATCTCCGTCTTTGCATTATGAAGAAACGGCCCCTACCGCCCAAGCTTACGTTAATTGACACAATAGACAAGATCCTACCGCGCGGATGCGCTAACTACAAATCGACCAGATTCACCAAAGGATTGCAGCCACTTTCGACCAAACAGCAGCAGTCGAAAATGATCGTCACAGGATGAAATGGAACGTTTCTCGAGGCAAGATCATCCACGGAAACGCGCGTCGCGATCGAGATTGATCCTAGGTGAGGTCCTCGTCCTCGTCATCACTGGGGCCGCCCGTAGGACAGCACAATCCTTCGGAACCGTCACTCCTGATGCAAAACAGCAATGTCTCAGCCACTGTCACTTCGTGCGGCATGATTCCGTGGAATTCTTTCAAATCCGCCGCGGGAAACCAGGCCTTTTCGTTGTCATCAATGATAAAAATTCCAAAGTATCTGAAAAACATCGTTGAGAATTGATATAAAATGCACGTAAAGTAAAATACAGTATTGATTAGTATTAATATTATAATTATATTAAGAGACTAATGCCAACCTGCAAATAGCGACTGCGGGTATCCATAGAACAGAAGTAAGAATGAGAATGGCTATAAGGACTAGAGCCCAAACGGGCCAGTCGTGTCTTTCTGTAACACCTTTACTCGCTACCCAGGCCGGATAACCGGTTCCTTCGAAAAATATCTCGCGAAGGACGCGACCAGAATACTCACATCGCCAATGGACTGAGGTACTTCCAACATATTAACCAATAGAGGCCAGGTCGATTACCAGTCATCAGTTCGATGTCGTCAGCGAATCTGGAAGTGTCGCAACACGCCGTATTACACATCTCCGATCCAAAA